>NW_022196248.1:42500-192306 GCF_008641045.1 Pistacia vera
AACCCAACTCACATTGCTAATCTAACACAACTCTTTTACCAGAACCTTCAAACCCAAGAGAAAGACTTCCTAAGCTTCTCTACCCATGAAGGAAACACCACCTTCACTAATCAATCTAAATGATTGCACAAAGATTACAAGAATTGGAATAAACTGAAACAGCCCTAGCAAAGTAAAATACAGAGTCAAAGAAGAAGAGAGCTTATTGTGTTGTTATGTACTGTAGCGTTAAAATGAAGAGCTGTTTCTTTTATATCTTGACTTTTAAGAGAAATAATAGCCCTTAGATGTGCCTCTAGTCTGCAGTCAAGATTGCAAGATGACTTGAATCTGCAGCAGTTCACTTACACTGATACGCTGAGCTTTTTGGCTTCACATGTTAACATTAAAATTGCAGCATTTCACTTACACTGATACGCTACATTTTAGCTTCACATTTCAACATTCTCCACCTTGAAGCTAACAAACTCCTCTAGGTTGTCCCTCCATTAGTGCAGCAAGCTTCTCAATGTTTCTTCTCAGCTCTAATGTGTTACCTTATATGCAGTAGGTCCAAGCAATGCTTGAACTTTGGTGCAGTCACAACCTTGGTCCCTATATCTGCTGGATTTTCTTCAGTTTGTATCTTCTCTAGGAGTATTTGTCCACTTGAAATGAGATCCCTTACAAAATGAAACTTCACGTCTATGTGCTTGGTTCTCTCATGACACACAGGGTTTTTGCTCAAGTGGATGGCACTTTGATTGTCCGAATAGACAGTCACAAGTCCATCCAGCAGGTTGGTTTCTTGTAGGATTCCTTGCAGCCATATTGCCTCCTTGAAAGCATCCGTGACTGCCACATATTCAGATTCAGTTGTAGACAGTGCAACCAAAGGTTGCAACTGGGATTTCCAGCTCACACAATTTCCTCCAAGTGTAAAACAATAGGCAGTAGTGGACTTTCTACTGTCTTTATCACTTGCAAAATTTGAATCCACATACCCCACAAGATCAAGTGTATCATATCTTTCACAATAATCTAAACCAACATGCACAGTGCTATTTATGTACCTTAGCAACCATTTTAATGCAACCCAATGTTCAATACCAGGATTTGACATGTATCTACTAAGTAAAGAGATTGCAAAAGATAGATCAGGTCTGGTACTGATCATAGCATACATTATGGAGCCTATTGCACTAGAGTAAGGTATGTTTTCCATTTTGATCAGTTCACTCTCTGTTTTAGGGCACTGCAGTTTGCTAAGTATGAAATGACTAGCTAATGGTATAGAGACTACCTTAGAGTCAGACATTCCAAACTTTGATGTGAGTTTCTGCAAATATGACATTTGATGAAGTTTTAGTCTATTACACTTCCTATTTCTCTCTATCACCATTCCTAGGATTCTTTTTGCACACCCTAAATCCTTCATATCAAATTCAGCAATCAATTGTGCCTTTAAGTAATTTATTTTGGACTTAGATTCACTAATCAACAACATGTCATCCACATACAAAAGCAAATATATAGGCATGTCATTTTTAAGTGCAAAGTACAAGCAATTGTCATGTTTGCTCCTATTAAAACCAATCCCAACAATAAAAGAGTCAAATCTTTTATACCACTACCTAGGGGACTGTTTAAGTTCATAAAGTGATTTATGCAGTAAACACACATGCTTAGGCAAGTCTTTATCAAAGAAACCAATAGGCTGATTCATGAAAATAGTTTCTTCCAATTTACCATGTAAGAATGCAGTCTTAACATCTAATTGCTCTAGTTCTAGGTCATAGTGAGCAACAATAGACAACATCAATCTAATTATTTTAAATTTAACTACTACAGAAAAAATTTCATTAAAATCAATACCTTCTCATTGTGTGTAGCCCTTTGCAACTAACCTGGCCTTGTATCTTGGAGGGTCTGAAGGGTTTATGCCTTCTTTTATCTTGAACAGCCACCTGCACTCTACACACTTCTGATCCTTGGGCTTCTAAACTAATGACCAAGTCTTGTTCACCTTTAAAGAGTGCATTTCTTCACTCATAGCAGCCAGCCATTGTTTTTTGTCCTTAGAATTTATAGCTTCTTCATAAGTGGTAGGTTTAACCCTTTGAATTTCACCACCAGCAATTAGAGCTGTATAGATCAGGTCTGCATAACTATATCTCGCTGGAGGCCTTATATCCCTCTTGATTCTGTCCTTTGCAAGCTGATAATGTGCAAGGTCCCCTTGTTGAGACCCTTCACCAATCTCTTCAGTTGCTTCTTCAAGATCTTGCACAACATCAACATCTTGTTGCATTACTACAAGTGTAGTATCTTCATTAAAGTTGGGCAGATCCGTGTGATGAATTGCTGGCTCCACCTCAATTTAGGTGGTACCAGTTTGATTCACATTTGCTGTTTCAATATTTGAGGTACCTGCAATGGGGTTAGTAGATTTACAAGGAAAGATTGATTCATTAAAGACCACATCCCTGCTAATTATAACCCTGACCCCCTGTGCCTCTCTTTCCCAAAGTCTGCACCCCTTTGTCCCTTCTTGGTATCCTAGAAATACACACCTAAGGGACATTGGCTCTAACTTCCCATCATTTGTGTGTGCATAGGCAGCACACCCAAAAACCCGTAATTGATTGAGGCTAGGCTTCTTACCAATCCATTTCTCTTCAGGACACTTGAACTCTATAGCACTAGAGGGGGACCTATTGATAAGGTGGGCAGCAGTGGTTAAGACTTCTCCCTAAAAAGTTTTAGGCAGCCATGAGGTGAAAAGTAGACACCTAACTTTCTCTAACAAAGTTCTATTCATTCTCTTAGCAATCCCATTTTGCTGAGGGGTTCTCCTCACTGTCCTATGCCTTAGTATCCCTTGGTCAGTGCAGTAAGTGTCAAATTCAGAGTTACAAAACTCTAAACCATTGTCTATTCTAAGTGCCTTGACTCTTTTATCACTCTGATTTTCCACCAGAGTTTTCCAGCCTTTAAACTTGGTTAAGGCTTCATCCTTAGACCTTAGGAGGTACACCCACACCTTCCTACTGAAGTCATCCACAATGGACAGGAAATATGAATTCCCACCATGTGATTTAACCCTTTCAGGACCCCAAAGATCCGTATGTAGGTACTCTAAACATCTAAAGGCCTGATGAGTTCCTTTTGGGAAACTCATCCTATGTTGTTTACCTAGCACACATACTTCACAGAAATCTAGATCAGAAACTATGTCCTTCCTAAAACAGCCTTTCTGTTTGAGAATACTCATACCTTTTTGGCCTATATGGCCCATCCTCATATGCCATTTCTCAACTGTAGACAAGTTAGCACTAAACAAAGCAGTATTATAAGAATCATGATAGTATTGACCACATAGAATGTACAAGCCATTAGTTTTAGTTCCTTTTAGCAATACTTCATTATCCTTATATACAACTATACACCCATTTTGAGCCTTATAACAGTACCCATCCTCGTCAAGGGTTCCCAACGAGATCAGATTCTGTTTGAGTTCAGGTATAAATCTTACTTTAATTAGTTTGATTAACTTGTCATTATTCAGCTTTAGAGTTATGCTACCAATGCCTTGAACCCCATAGGAGTGATTGTTACCCAGAAATACAGTTTCACTATCATCAGTCTTAAGGTTTTGGAACCAGTCTCAGTTAGGACTCATGTGAAAAGAACATCCAGAGTCTAATACCCACTCTTTAACTCTAGCAGAATTAAACACTGTGAGAGCTTCAGAAAGTTCAATGCTGTTATTAGTACATGCTAGGTTGCTTTCTATGTTAGACTGTTTCTGTTTCTTAATCCAATCATAGCAATTTTTCTTAAGATGGCCAGTTTTATTACAGTAGAAGCATTTCCTAGTCTCCCTTTTAGGCCTATTATTACCCTTAACCTTTTTCTTATTCTTAAAGCCTGAATTACTTTGTGGACCTCTCCTAGCCTCTTTTCCTGTATGACCAGTTTCTGCCTTACCTTTTACAAATAGGTTATTGCCAGTTCTTTTCTGAGTCTTTAACTCTAACTCCTTAGATTTTAGTCCAGCTACAATCAAGTCAACACTAGGGACAGTCCCAGTATACTTTAAAGCATTTTTAACTACTAGATAATCTTCAGGCAACGAATTTAACAAAATCATAGCCAAGCTGGAGTCTCCTAATTCTTGGTCAGTGCCTTTAAGAATTAGCGTCATTTTCAAGAACTCATCTAAATTATCATCTATAGACTTAGACACATCCATTTTATATGCAAACAAAGAACCCTTTAAAAATGCTAAGTTAGGGGCAGATTGTAATGCAAATAAAGTTTCAAGTTTACCCCACAACGCGATTGGATTCTCTAGGCCATCTACCTTTCTTAGGACGCTGTCTGACAAGTTCAAGATGATGAGGTTATAAGCCTCTTCATCAATCTCAGCCTTCTTCTTCAGCTTCTGCTCTGGCCTTTTGGTAGAGTCTTTCTCCAATGCAATTCCCACTTTATTGTGAGATTGGAGAGCCTTCATCTTCTTTTTCCAGCTATTGAAATCAATTTTCCCATCTTATTGGGTGATTTCCATGCGAGTGGTGGTGGACATTTTGTGGTTTTTTTCAGTTGAACCCTAGAACTTGGAATTGCTTTTTGATTCCCACGAATTTACAGACTAATTGAAGATTATTGAAGATCAAGATTACCTAAGACTAGCTAAATCAAGAAACCCCCAATTTAGCAAACCCTAGAATCAAAAGATTTCCCAAATCAAGAACCTAATTGACGATTTCTAGACTCCTTGCTCCTCAAGAACTGTTAAATCAAGAAACCCCCAATTTAACAAACCCTAGAATCAAGAATTTCCCAAATCAAGGACTGGACAAAATCGACAAACCCTAGAACTTAGCTCTGATACCACTGTTACGATTTGAGACTTAACTAAACACTAATCAACCAATCAATCACACAAGGAATCAAGAAACAACCAAACACACACAAAAGATTTTACCGTGGTTCACTTGCTCTAGATTTGAGCAAGCTACGTCCACGTTGAGCTCTGAAACACTGAGGCTCGCTGCACTAAGAAGATTAATGTCGTTTACAGAGTACACTTTCAGAATCTCAAACACAACCCAACTCACTTTGCTAATCTAACACAACTCTTTTACCAGAACCTTCAAACCCAAGAGAAAGACTTCCTAAGCTTCTCTACCCATGAAGGAAACACCACCTTCACTAATCAATCTAAATGATTGCACAAAGATTACAAGAATTGGAATAAACTGAAACAACCCTAGCAAAGTAAAATACAGAGTCAAAGAAGAAGAGAGTTTATTGTGTTGTTATGTACTGTAGCGTTAAAATGAAGAGCTGCTTCTTTTATACCTTGACTTTTAAGGAAAATAATAACCCTTAGATGTGCCTCTAATCTACGGTCAAGATTGCAAGATGACTTGAATCTGCAGCGGTTCACTTACACTAATATGCTGCATTTTTTGGCTTCACATGTTAACATTAAAACTACAGCATTTCACTTACACTGATACACTGCGTTTTAGCTTCACATTTTAACAGTTATTTTTTTTTTTCTAATTATATATTCATATTCTATTTTAAGCATCAACTTTCTATATTCGATTTTCTTGTCTAAATTGTTCTCCTAAAAATAAATAAGTTTAATCTATTTTTTATAATGTGAAGTCTTAGGCCCAAAGGCCTTAAACTATTACCATGCTAGACTATGAGCAAATGTACAATATAATATAATTTTTTAAACATGAATACACTTAAAATTTCCACTAATTTTGTATACTAATAATAACTTTAAGAACCACTTTTTCTACAGTCTGTTCAATTAAATTATTTTGCATTTAAGATGTTGTTCAAACACTTGTAGAGACTCTAAGGGTAAAGACTAAATACACTGAAAAGTTTCAATTAAAAAAAAAGTTAATTATCGTTGTGCGATCAATCCAGAGAGGATAATTCCCTATTAGGAGAGAAGATATTTAGATTGACTTTATTTGGAAGGAAAATATTCAGATTGACTTAGACTCCAACTAAGGTAGTCGAAGATCATGCAACTTCCTAATTCTATGTATTTGAATCTTATCTCAACTCTATCATGTAAATGGGTGTTATATAAGCCCATCATAACTTCTTTTCAAAGGGGCTAGGCAATTGTTCTAAGCAAATTTTCCTAGAAATTATACTGTTCTTTGTAAGTTCTCAAAAGCAATAAGATAACAGTAGACGTAGGCTCAAGTTTTAACTTGCCAAACCACTTTAAATATCTCTTTACCATTTACTTTATTGCATTTATTATTTATCCACTGCTAGTTATCCGTAATCACGCGCACATCCATTTTGGTTCCGGCAAGGTCAATCGGAATTCTCTGGTTGGTGCAGATTTCTGTATCAACAATTATCCTTAATTTTGGTATAAAAATTAAACGACATAAATACCCTTAGGCCAATGACGAAGAAGAAAAAAAGAACAATATCTCCGAATTTATAGTGTAATAAATCCTAGCTGTTTTATTTTCTTGATTTTTTCTTCTTAATTATTGATCGAAATGCCTTTATATCTTTCAATTTCTTTTTTCTGTTAAACTTCACAGAAGAATTTTTTTAATTGTATATTGAAACTTAAGTAATCTAAATTTAAAGAAACAGTGTCCTACAATTGATAAATACTCCTATTATTAAACATAAAAGTGGTGACATAAAACGATATTAGTAACATTTTTACGTTCCAAAATTAATATTGGTCGGTGTCGAAGGAGAGTGCATGTGTGTGTGTGTTTTTTTTTTCTTTTTTTTAATCCCGGGAGGTTAAGAACTAATCATATTAATTAATTTAATTAGTTATTAATTAAATTAATAAACAAAACTAAAACTTTGGAGGCATAGCCACAACAATCCTTAACAAAGAAAAAAAAAAAAAATAATTCTCGTTAATATATAGCCAGGATTTATTTTGCATGCATTAGTTGTGAGAGTACTGAGGATAAAAGAATTGCCAGGACTTTGCAATGAATGAATTTCACATGAAGAAAATATGTTTGATTTTCTGTCGTGTAAAATACTTGAGCTAAAGTGCATGATCAAATCACAAGCATAAGCTTTATGATTTTTTGATTTAATAAGTATGCTTCTATTTCTACATTTCCATAGAAAAATACGTTCTCTAAATTAAAATTGCATATAAAAAGCAACAAGATTACACTTTTCAAACCACCAATTTGAGAATGAGATAAACCTGCTTCAACGGAATATTTTCAAGCTACTTTATATTTGTTTACCTTCCATCCTTTTATTTATTTCTTCTTAATTTAATTATATGTTAAAGACTACTCAGACAATAACATAGCCAATATAATTCTTTTTATAAGACATTGGAGTAAACTTAATTTAATAAAAGACCATTTGGAGACCATTTGTGGTCAAAGGCCTAATTGAGTTTCTTAAAGATAAGAGAAAACATGATGAAAGTAAAACCAGTGAAGCTGGAAGGGTGGCAATGGAAGAAGAAACTACAACAAACATCAGAGAGCACCTGATGAAGGATAAGGATACAACAAATGTGCTCAAAGGCCTAATTGAGTTTCTTGAAAATAAGATAGAGCATGATGAAAGTAAAGCCCGTGAAACTGAAAGGGTAGCAATGGAAGAAGAATGTAAGCAACAGATTGAAGAAAATGCAATTGAAGAATGGACAATCATAATTGAATAAAGTGTAATATAGAGTTGAATGAAAAGAACATACATAACCTAAGAGCCAATTTGGACAGATTTAACATATTATTGTCACTTTTAATCAAGCCTTGTTGTGAGATTGTCATTAACTTATTTACTACATTAGTTTATCATTTGATTTTATTATAATTACAATTTTTTTTTTTAATAAGATGAGGTGTTGTGTGCACATTATATTCTATTAAAATTACAATAATTTTTTTAATGTATATTATTTCTCTTTATGATAACTACGTTTAGTGTATTTAACGAATTAAAATATAAATATTGTATAAATTTTTATTAAGCATGAGAAAAGCCAAATTAAAAATTCTGCCCAAAGACTCAATTTTTATCAAGGCACTCTGGTACGATCACATTAACCAGAAGCTGATTTACAAGTTATAATATTTTCATATGGTTAATGTGTCACATCAACAATTACATTAATTTGCAAGAAATTAAATAAATAAACCGATTTTAGTAAGTACAATCCTATTAAAATTTTATTAATGTTTCAAAAAAATTTAATCTTCTTTTACTTAAACATTAATTTTTTTAATTATGTGTTACAATGTAAAATTTGTTACACTTTAGATACGTTTCTGTTTCTCGATCTTCAATCTTTTACTTCGAAATTAATTTGTTTTAAAATATATTTGTTTTCTTTTATTTTAATCCGGAAAATGAATGCTTTACTTGAAATTTAAAATCCAACTTACACTTATTTGCATTAATATATGGTTTGTTCTATAAGTGAGTAAAATTAATTAAATTTAAATTTAAATATAATAAAATTAAGTTTTGAATTAAAAGATAAATATATACACTTAGTTATGAAAGCAGTTCTAAATATTAGGGAAAGCAAGTATATAAGTAAAAAAATGGTTTATTCTCAAGTAAAGGTTAGCTTAAGTTAGTTAAGTTTAACAGAATCTCCAGTAGTTAAGTTTTTGATATTTTGATTCGCAAATTATATTAATAAGATATGGATATTTTAAGGATGTCTATTGTTGATGCTTGATTTTGACACCAACTATTCGTACGTGTGAAGTGCTAAGCGGACTTAGAAATCACACGTGATATGGAAGTACAAAATGTGAAATGGAGCGGGTAACAATTTTTAAAGTGGTTTGGATGCTCTAAGGCGAATCCTACATCCACTGTGATTATATTAATGGTTGGTTACAATTAGGTCGTACTCGACAAGCAGAATTACAATAGAGAAAATAAATGTGAAGAGAGGCAAAGAGAGTGTATGCGTTTAAGTGGTAGATGAGCCAATCCTGTAAAATGGAGGAGAGCCTTCTATTTATAGTTGGAGGATTCAAGCTGGTAATCATGATTCTGCGTGTGGGCAGGTGTGGTATAATTCCTAACCTGCTTCCCATTGGTTGTCTGCACGAGAGATATCCTTAAATCGCGTAGGGCTTTAGTAGGTGGACAATTGTCAGCCACCCATAAGCTTGGTGTTCACCTGCCTCACTGACAATGGCCTTACCCCTGTTGAACTTGCGAGACGTGGCTGCATCCAGACGGCAAAAAACCTTCCTGAATTCGGATTGGTTTCTACTTACGCATGCTTACGCCAGCCCTTGTTTTTGGGAATAACAAAAGTGCCCCAGTTTTTAATGTTTAAGGATTAAGCCTTGAGAACTTCATGGTTATGCTGCGACTCGGTTTGTCTAGGATGGCGCTCGATTGAGCCGATCGAGCTACATGGATTCTTGAGAATTGTACTTAGCAACCTGGTGTGGTTTTTTATGGTAGGTTCAACGACCTGATTCAAATCATGATTGGTGTCATATCAACATGCCTTGAGCCGCAACCCTGACTCGCGACCTCTTCAGATGTTATTCATTGCGCATGACGGTTCACCTAACTAATAAAATATTCTTTATTCTGACAGGCTTGTCCGTTACGCAGTAAGTGCCAGCCATGCGCATTTAATGCGAGCCATGCTGAAATGACATTCTCCTTCAGCGCATTAAATGCGGATAGGGGCGCATTTAATATGGAGGAGGGTAACCGTGCCTTTGTTTGGTTATTCCAATGGAGGGAAACGTCGATTGGTGTTTTCAAAGCGTAAGAGTTACACTTCTCGCGGATTAACAACACGTGGTCTTAATCAATGGCGAGAAACGTGTCTCGCCCAAACGTCGCTTGCTTAGAAAACCAATCGTCACACGTCCTCTATAAAACCTGAATTTGTTTCAGATTGTTGTCATAGATTTCACATTCTTAGAAAGAAGAACGAAACTCTTGCAAAAATCTGCCCGCCTTCTTCCGTTGATGCGCACCGTCCATTACGACAGAAGACTCTTCCCACGCCGCCAAGAGGTAAGAAGAGTTTCATTCTTGCTTTCTCCCATTATTTGACGATTCTGTCCGATGTGCTTGGTAATGGCGGGCATGGGCTATCTGGTGGGTTTTTGCAGTGCGCATCCCTGGATAGGGGTGAAGAGAGGGGTTTAGGGCACAGATCCTTGGGGGTTCACCCCCAAAAGGTTTTTGAGGGTTTTACTAGGGTTTTAGAAGGATGTATTAGGGTTTCCTTTGTTCTTCTACGTCACCATACGGAACATCGTACGAGGATCGGGCCTTTTTTCTTTCTTTTATTATTTTTATATTTATTTTATGTTGCCCCTTTTTCAGACCTTAGGAACAATGGACGTCTCAGCGACTAGGGGAGCCGAAGGTACGAGCTCGCAGGCGCTAACCGCCTAAACGGGTCTCGTGCTAGAGACCTTATCGGTGATCACCCGAGAGGAGATACAAAAGGCAGTGGACCAATACGTGCTTAGCGTGAATGTCTATCAGCACAGAACCTGTACGGCTCGAAATCCCCCTAAGGGAAAGGCTGCGATCTCGGAGATGATCTTTAAATGTAGGGCATTGATACCTTTTCATCTTTTTGTGGGGTCGATCCTTAACCACTTTGAGGTCGCACCAATGCAGTTGATGCCCAATGCATATATGATAGCTATTGCTATGTATATCGCATGTGACGAAAACGGCATTGGTAAGCTAATGACATTAGAGCTCGCATGCTCTTATTATCTAAAGAAGAGCAAAGACAAAGACTCTTTCTACATCTTGAAGTGATTTACGATCGAGGGAGGAATATTCAATTACCACAGCAACATCAAGGCTTATGATACTAAGTTTTTCTTTTTTGAATATGATGGCGTCTGCTAGTTTAGGGAGCCAAGTACGTATTTCCTTTCTATTTGCGAACTGTTCCACCTTCGGTTTTTGTATCTAACGAACTTTTTGTCTCTTCGCAGGAAATAAGACGATCAGGTTAGGGAATCTAACATATTGCAATCGAATTGTTGCGTTCGACAGTCTTCCCGACCATTGTCGCAACGTGAAACTACTCATGACAACTACCAACTTGAGGAAGTACGACTTTTTTAACCCGGAAGCATCCTTAAAGTCAGACCGTGAGTATCCCCATACTTAGAATATTTTTTGGTTACCTACGGCGACCTGTCTTACTAACATATTTCTTTGGTGCACAGCGATCATGCCGCCCAAGGTGTTGAGAAAGTTCGTGTTTCCTCGGGTGGCTCCGACTGAGCCAGTCGAGGCAATCCTTGGTGATATCCCCACAAGAGGGATACAAATTGGCACTGAAGGGCGAGTACCTCCAAAGTGACAAGAGGAAGCTCCTCGGCTTGCGGCTACTCATGCCCCCAAGCAGAAAACCACCGGCCAAAAGACTAAGAAGAGAAAGCTGAGGAATCAGAGTTTGAGTCAGAGGGCACTGGGGTGCAGCCTGGGAGTTTACAACCTTACCAAGCTTTCCGTTCGAGGCACGCGCCAGGCGTCTTAGCGATCCCCGAGAGCTCGGGCCGAAGAGAGAGGGAAACCTTGGTTACCAACAAGAAAGAAGGCAAGCAGCGGGTTGATGAGTTGCCAGTTCTTACGGAAGTGGGTACACCAGTGTTGGACTCCATGGGGCAACTTCTAAAGCACTTGCAGTCGGGGGTCTATACCCTACTGGTATGCCAACTGGCTTCGGCCTTTGAGGAGTTCGTGGCTTCCTGGCCCACGGACTTGCTGACCATTGGCCTTCAGCTACAAAGCTAGGTAAGGCGGTCCGTCCTCATCGAGGACTTCAAACTCAGTTGATTTTCTAGCCTTAATAATTTTCGAAAAAATGGGAGTTAACTCTTGCTTCCTTTCTTTTGCAGACCCTGCTCGCTTTGCACATGGCCCAACAGAAGGTCAAGCTGGACTATGCCAAAGGGGTCCACGACCTGAAAGAGGAGAATGCCAAACTGAAGAAGGACCTCGAGGATCAGGCAATAGAGGCAAGGTTGTTTAACCTCTAGGCAAATCTGGTGAAGAAAAGCTCTGCCCTTAGTATCGTGGATTTCCAGAAGGCCGAGCTTGAAAGGAAAGGTAAAGAGGTCAAACAACTCCAAAGGATAGTAGTCAGGCTCACCAAAGAGGATGGCAAGAAAGAGAATGAGCTGAAGGCGAACTCGATGCGTCTCGCTAAGGCAGAGGAAGAGAGAGCTCGATTGTGGGAGAACTCCGAGAAGCAGAAGAGAGCACTAGAAATGGACCTCGAGCTCTCCCAAGGGTAGGTCACTTCATTGACCGATCAGATAAAGTGGCAGAACCTTAAGCTTGAAATGAAAGCCACTGATTGGGCAGCTCAAACCATTTATGCCTTGCGACCAAGGAGCCCGGGAATGGATCTCTTTTACCTCTTGCCTGATTATCAAGACATTCTTGCTTCCATGGCCCAAGCTGAAGACGAGGCCGGGGAATAATAGCCTCCTTCAGATGATGATCAGCCGAAGGAATATGTCCCTGAGGATCCAGTGGTTGACTTGACAGCCGACGACCAACTGGGGGACGACGAGGTCGCTCCCACAGATCTTGGAGGTGGAGACCAGTGATCCTTTTTTTCTGCTTTTGACTCTTTTCTTTTTGGCTGTCCATTGTATCTTTGTAAATTATAAATGAAAAGAGTTTTCTTTAGACTTTTACAATTTCGAGTGCTATACAAAACTAACATTACATCTTATCAAGAAACTTGCAAAAATATTACAACGAACAGGATCATGTAAGACATTTATACAAGGTGAAGAAGAACGATCTTATTCATAAAGGTTACAAGGAAAATTTAACAAGTAAAAGAGATGGAAAACAGAGAGCGAGCCCGAAATTATTGATAATAGGAGCAAAGATGTTCGACATTCCAAGCTCGCGGTATTTCAGAACTGTTAAGCCTCTTGAGGTGATACATTTCTAGTCGTATCACTTTGGCGATGTGGTATGGACCTTCCTAGTTGGGTCTCAATACCCCCACGCTTGGTTTTGTTGTACCGAGAAGGACTTCTTTCAAAACCAGGTCGCCAACCTGGAAGTTTCTTCTTTTGACCTTGGAGTTGAAGAACCTTTTTGCACGTTGTTGGTAAGATGCTATTCTTAACCAAGCCTTACCACGATGTTCTTCAACTAGGTCTAGGCTTGCGCATAGAAGCGCTTCGTTGTCTGTCTCGTTGAACAAGTCTCTCTGAGGTGAACCGATCCCTGCTTCTATCGGGATCATCGCCTCGCAGCCATATGCTAGCAAGAAGGGTGTTTCCGAAGTAAAGGCTCTCGGAGTCGTCTTGTATGCCCACAGAACTTTAGGGAGGTCATCAACCCAATTACCCTTGGCAGCGCCAAGCTTGGCCTTCAAGGTATACTTGATGGTTTTGTTGACAGCTTCAACCTGACCATTGGCTTGTGGTCTGGCGATTGAGGCAAACTTTTTGTGGATCCCCAGCTCTTCACAAAACTGCTTGAATTCCTCGTTGTCAAACTACTTACCGTTATCAGAGATGAGAGTATGAGGAATTCCATATTGACAAACTATGCTCTTAAAGACAAAGTCCTTAAGCTTCTTGGTAGTGATCGAAGCTAGGGGCTCGACTTCAGCCCATTTTATGAAATAATCTACCGCGTTCACGACATACTTGATGTCCCCATTCCCGGTGGGCATATGCCTAATAAGGTCAATTCCCCACATAGAGAATGGTCAGGGGCTGGTCATTGTGGTTAGTTGGTGAGAAGGAGTTCGCGGTATGTTCGCGAATCCCTGGCATTTGTCGCACTTTTTTACGAAGTTGAAAATGTCTTCTTGAAGCAAGGGCCAATAGTATCTTTAGCAGACAATCTTGTTGGCAAGGGATAGAGCGACAGTGTGATTACCACAGACCCCTTCATGTATTTCCCTCATAATATAATATGCTTCCTCATCGGTTATACATCGGAGGAGAGGGGCGCTAAACCCTCGCTTGTACAGCTGATCCCCAACAAGTATGTAACGAGCAATTCTGGTGCACAGGATTTTTGCCTCAGTCTTGTCGCTGGGCAGAGTCCCATCTCGGAAGTACATAATGATTAGGGTCATCCAAGAGACTGATTCGATCGTGGCTACCATTGGCTTAAGTGAGCTAGTGCTCGGGACTTCTATGTACCGAACTGGAATATTGTCTGGCACATCCGAGTCTAGTGATGAGGCTGTCTTTGCCAAGGTGTCCACAATAGAGTTACTATCTCTCAGGATTTGCGTGATCGTGAAGTGCTTGAAAGGCTTGAGTGATGCCTTTGATTTCTTTAGGTATCTGATTATGTTCTCTTTCTTAGCTTGGTATTCTCCCGAGATTTGATTTACGACCAATTGGGAGTCGTTGTAAATGTTGATCGTGTCGGATCCCATTTCTTTCACTAGTTACAACCTAGCGAGTAGTGCTTCATACTTAGCCTCATTGTTAGTAGCCTGGAACCCAAACCAGAGGATTTCGTGAGTGCGCATCCCTTCGGGACTGAGAAGGAGAAGACTGGCCCCGGCCCTTCTCCTATTTGAGGAACCATCAACACAAAGGCTCCAGGTCGATAGATTTTAAGCGGTCTCTTGGATGACTTCGCTGGTCGGTTGCTCGGGTCTTCGATTGGGCTGGTATGAGAATTCCGAAATGAAATCAACAACAGCCTGCCCTTTTATGGTTGTTTTTGGTCTATAATGTAGATCGAATTGACTCAACTCCATTTCCCATTTAAGCAACTTACCCGAAGCTTTTGGCTTCTAAAGAACTTGCTTGAGTGGGTAGTTGGTCAGGACATGGATTGTGTAGGCATGGAAGTAGGGTCGTAGCTTTCTGGAGGCGATCAGCAGGACATAAACTAATCGCTCCATTTCTAGGTATCGCATCTTAGCGTCTAGCAGTCGCTTGCTCGCGTAATACACTGGCCACTGAACTCTGCCTTCTTCCCGGATGAGAGTAGCGCTGACTGCATGTTGGGAGACGGATAGGTACAGAAGTAAAATTTCTTGGGGAAGAGACTTGGACAGGAGAAGTGGTCTTCCGAGGTGTTCTTTTATGCTTTGAAAGGCCTGTTTGCACTTTGGAGTCCAGTTGAACTTCTTGTTGGCCCTAAGCACATTAAAAAATGGCAAGTATCGATCTGTTGCTCTTGTTATGAAGCGACTTAGACCCGTTATCCTGCCATTCAGGCTCTGAACCTGCTTTTTGCTGGTGGGGCTTTTCATATCGAGGAGAGCTTTGAACTTTTTGGGGTTGATTTTGATTGCCCGCTGGTTAAGCATATACCCCAGGAACTTTCCTAAGGATACCCCGAATGAACACTTAAGAGGGTTGAGTTTCATTCTGTACTTTTGAAGTACGTCGAACAATTTGGCGAGATGCACTATATAATCTGAAGCGACATGCGACTTAACTAGCATGCATCACCATATACTTCAATCATTTTGCCGATCTGTTTGAAAAACATACGGTTAACCAGCCATTGGTAAGTTGCCCCAGCATTCTTCAAGCCAAAAGGCATGACCTTGTAACAATACAGTCCCCGATTTGTGACGAACAAGGTGTACTCTTCGTCTGATGCGTACATCTGGATCTGATTATATCCTAAGTAGGCATCCATAAAGCTCAGTAGCTCATGCCCAGAA
Organism: Pistacia vera; assembly: GCF_008641045.1. NCBI lineage: Eukaryota > Viridiplantae > Streptophyta > Magnoliopsida > Sapindales > Anacardiaceae > Pistacia > Pistacia vera. Next base: position 58,180 of record NW_022196248.1, read on the forward strand.
ATGGCATCAACGAGCTGGTCGATCCTTGGCAAGGGAAAGTTATCCTTCAGACAGGCTTTATTAAGGTCAGTGAAGTCGACGTAGGTCCGCTATTTGTCGTTTGGTTTCTTTACCAAGACTGGGTTGGCAACCCAGCTCAGGTAAAATGCCTCTCGAATAGACCCAATCAAGAAGAGCTTATCCATCTCACTTTTCAAGGTGGCATAGCGTTTAGGTTCCATTGCTTTTCTCTTCTGGCAGACTGGCTTGATTGCACTGTCAATGTTTATGTTAGAGCAGATGCCCTAGAGCCAATCAATTATTGTAGAATTGACTCTTTGTAATAATGTTCATTAATCAATAAAAGACATTTTATTCTATATCGCGTAAATCATTATTATTGCAATATGTATTGATATATGTCCTTAGAATGGTAGAACCGTGACGAAGGTATCAAGTGTTTCAAATCTTGATAGTGAGAACCCTATGAGCACATATGGTGGCCATTCTAGAAACGTCCGTAGCCTCAGTATTATTCTGAAGTAAGGGTACCGATAATACGGTAAGACTATCATAGTGTTGAACGACCCTGTCGAAAGGCAGTGACTGATCTCACTTGTCAAGGTTGTTTGGTGACAACCTGGTGCAACACATGGGTGATTGCTATAGGCGATTACACCATAGCAAGTTCACTGGACTGACCCATCAGAGGATTCCATATGGATGGTAACCCCAGTGTCTATGGAACAAATCCTCTAACGAATGGTGGTGCATGTGATCCTTAGACCTGAGATCACTGAAGCGCCTTGTGCACCGATTGGTATAGTTTGACACTAGCCTAACGCAGTTCTTTTCAGAGCTGTCAATTCGGTGGTGATTGGCTGCATCAAGGAGTGTATCAAGACTATGGTGGATTGACAGAGGATTCATCACTCCCGGGTACGGGAGAAAGTTATCTCACGGCGCAATTCAGTATATGGCAATGACACTAAAACTGTGGCCACAGTGGGATTGAGTTGTTGCTCTATCCAGTTTATAATACGGGTCATTGGTCCAGAAACTGAATAAATAATATCGAGAGTAACCGAAGGTTGACACTATTTCTATGCCTTCGTCTCGTCGAGATAACGTATGATGAAAGGATCGAATTGCACGGTAACCATATCGTTGACAGGTAGCTACTTTGCTGAATCCGAATCTATCGGGTGGCCATGATGCCTTGCTAGGGGCCAATCTTGGTCTGTGTATTAGTGAGACGATTAATTGGTGTTAATCGCAATACTATACACTGCCGATATGATGAGGAGCCTATGGGTCACACACATAGAAGACAATTTAAGATGCAAGAAGAAAGAAGGGCGTTTTCGTCTTTTAAGGCGAAAGGGTATTTTGGTAATTTCACAGTGCAATTAAATTTGCTGAGGTCGTAGCCTTTATTTAATTTGTTAGAAAAATTAAATAAGTGAAATTACGTTTAAATGTGTGTTCGCACATATTTAAATATATTATCATTATTGTTAAATGTTAATATATATTTATATATATATATTAATTGATTTTAATTGAGATAATGATGGAAAAATAAAATATTAAATTGGGAGTGCTTGGCAACATGGGGCGTTTGGGTTGGAGCCCAAGCCTATTCCGTATGGGATTAGGGCAAATTGATTAACTATAAAAAGAAAAGTGTGTGTGTTAATTGATTAATTAATTGATTTCTTCTTGAAATTAAAACACACAGCAGCCACTCCAAAACACTCCCACGATATAAACATCTTTTGCCTAAAATCAATTCAATTGATTTAATTCAATTGATTTGCTTTCTTCTTAATCTTGAAGCCAAAGAGGATCTAGCAAATCCCTCTTTGGTTCTTTTTGAGATTGTCTTCGTGTGGACTACGCAGGTTCGATCCTACACTTGGATCGGTAGCAAAACATTCGTCGACAAATTTAGTGGAGCCTCCAACGTGCATTTGTTTTCTTTAAACTCAGATTTATTTTTCGGCAGATTTTATATATGAATTGTAAAATTATACCCTTGATCTTGGCTCATGTAAACGATCCCTGAATTATATTTTTTGTTTCCGCTGTGTGTATGGGACCATTTACTAACAGTTTAGAGCATGACATATTATGTTCGGGCTGATCCCGGCCATATCGGCATGAATCCATGCAAAAACATCGACATTTTCTCTAAGGAAGCTCGTCAGGTTTTCGACGAACTGGGGTTTGAGATTACTCCCAATTCTTAATACTCTAGTCGGCTCGCTTTCATCGACTGATACCTCAGATAGGTCCTCAACTGGCCCACCGTGAAGGCACTCCTGGATGCGAGGATCCATGTTGTCCTCTGCTGATTGCCATGGCGTGCTCGAGGGCGCCCGTTGGCTTTCCCTTTCCCTTGCACGCCATCTGGACTGCCCTTATGTAGCAGTCGCGAGATTCACGTTGGGATCCTTACACCTCCCCGATCCCCTTCGGGGTGAGAAACTTTATCTTCAGATGGTAGATAGAGGTGACAACTTTGAAATTTTGTAGTAGAGGTCATCCCAAGATGTCATTAAAGGCGGACGGATAGTCTACCACCAAGAACTCCGTCACCTTGGTCACTTCGCTGGTTTCACCTAACGTGACAAGGAGTGCAATCGTTCCCTTAGGAATTAGGTGATCCCCAGTAAAACCATAGAAGAGGAAGGAGGCAAGCCTCAGGTCTGCCTTGTCCAATTGCATTCTTTCGAAGGCTTGCTGAAATAGGATATTCATGGCGCTTCCATTGTTGGCCAACATTCTGTGGACTTCACACTAGCCTATTTCAGGCGCGATGATGAGTGCATCATCGTGGGGGTGATGCAGTCATATTGTGTCTTTTTCGAAGAAGGTAATTTCTTCTACCCTGCGAATCTTAGCAGTCACGACGCGGTGCTCATTACACTCAAGGGGTTATGGTGAGCTTCCCGGGCATACCTTTTCTAGGCACCTCGAGAGTTTCATATGAGGTGTGGCCCCCCGAAAATGATCCCTACATAGTAGAGCCCCTTGCGACCACGACGCTTCTTCCCTTGTTCCTCTTGGTCTTGATCTCGAATGGGAGTCGGACCGTCAACATACTCCTTAAAGTGCCTCTGTTTGATAAGGTCTTTAATTGCTTACTTAAGAGCCCGACACTCATTAGTGTGATGCCCATTATCCCAATGATAATGGCAGTACTGCTGTTCCTAGCTGAGGGGGGATTTTTCATGGCCTCCGGCTCTCCGAGCAGGCTGGCCTCCTCTGATTTATCTAGAATTGCCGATACTAAGGCATTCAGAGGAGTGTACTAATTCTTGTCGCAATCTCGATGAGGAATTGGGGCGTAAGAATTTTTGGGCTCAGATCGCTGCTTCTTCCCTTTTCGCTGATCGTCATTAGCCTAACCGCAATCAACTCTTCTACTGTTCTCCTCCTGACCAAGAACACTGGTTGACGGACCGGGGTTGTGGTGATTAAGGACAGCCACAAAATTTTCTATTCGGAGATACTTCTCGGTAAGGCTGTAGAAACGGGTAAGAGAAACATTGTCCTCTGACTATAGCTCTTTTCATAAGTCAGTTTGCGGGTGAACTCCTATGATAATAAGGGTCCGAACGGACTCTTCAGGGGTGTGAGCCAGTTTGTGGAGTTTGTAGTGAAACCTGTCTATGTAAGATTGAAGGGACTCATCCCTCTCCTACCGTATATTGCTCAGATAGCTCAACGGCATTGAGAACTTCTTGTTTTCTTGGAAGTGCCTCAAGAATAATGAGCTCATTTGTTGCCATGAGCTTATTGATCCCGCGGGGAGTGACCTGAACCAGCGCTTGGCATGGGTGGTTAATGTCACTACTAAGTAACAACATTTGGCCAAGTTAGAGACTTGGTGAAGTTCCATAAGGTCATTGAACTCGTAGAGGTTGTCCTACGGATCAAAATTTTCGTCGAATGCCTGCATGTCGAGCATCCTGAATCTTGATGGGAGAGGAGCACCTAGTACTACTGGAGAGAAGGGGGACACCTTAACGACCTTATCTTGTTCGTTCTGCTGAGCCTTGAGCTGATCCAATTGTCGTTGCAACTCCTCAATCTGAGATAGCGAGGCTATCGGGGGGTTACTCTCTGCAATGTGGGTTCGACCTTCACAGTTGCAATTGAGGAAGGATTGAAGGTCGGGCCCTTCCGTTGCCCGATCGGAAGCTCCAGCGCGCCTTGACACACGCTGGCTAGAGCTGTGTGAGGGTAGCAAATGGCTTGGGGAATTTTCCCGACCCTCGCGATGGTTAGAACCAACCCACGGGCGGTGGAAGTTCCCCCAACAGCGATTGTCGGGACCATTACTTTGATGGGGTTGGGAATCCCTTTAGCCTGCACTTTTATGGATGTGCCCATATGACGTGGCGTGGGACAACTCAAGCTATAACATGTCACCAAGTCGCAACGCCATGGGTATTCTACCCGTTGCATAACTGGTGTTCGCTAGCCCCTCGAAGCCTCCTGATCCCCTACTCGCCACTTGTTTCCCCTTACTTTTATGCGTTGTAGTGCGCGTGGTTTGAGCCTTTTCCTTTTTCCATGCTTTCACGCGACTGCCAGGCGCTTTTAACGGTGGCACCGCCTCGTTAGACTCTGCTGGCACAACCTGGTCCAAACGACCCAGCCTCTAGCTAACCGTTTGAAGAGTATTGTTGAACCTCTCCAGATAATTCATCACGGCTAGGTCGAATTGTGAGCTCGAAGGAATATCCGCTATGATACTCTGCTGGACTGGCGGCACTTCAGGGGAAGTCTTATTCCGTACCCAGGGGATTTGGTTATTGTCGATGTTGGTTTGTTCAATTTCGAAACCACGAGCCATTAGCTGGTGGACAGGATCGGTCAAAGGTTTCTGATGAAGAGCAGATACTAAATCACGCCCTCTTATAAAATAGAGGAGAGCCTTCTATTTATAGTTGGAGGATTCAAGCTGGTAATCATGATCCTGCGTCCGGGCAGGTGTGGTACAATTCCTAACCCACTTCCCATTGGTTGTTTGCATGAGAGATGTCCTTAAATCGTGTATGGCTTTAGTAGGTGGACAATTCCCAACCACTCATAGGCCTGGTGTTCACCTGCCTCACTGACAATGGCCTTATCCCTCTTGTCCTTGCGGGATGTGGCTGCATCCAGATGGTAGAAAACCTTCCTGAATTCGGATTTGTTTCTGCTGACGTATGCTTACGCCAGCCCTGGTTCTTGGGCATAACACATATTTTGTGAAAGCAAGGAAGAATCCACCAAAATTGTGTGATTATAATGCAATATTAGTGATGACTGTACATGATATATCTCTTACGTATCAAATAAACGATCTACAATTTAATAAGATATCAAATATTTATTCATGTAAATTTATTTTTTGTATGAACAAAATATTGAATAAAATGTCATTCATATACTTTACAACTTACTAAATGAACGATTTATTGAGAAGTCATAGCTAGGAAAAATAAGGTAGAATTTCATATAATTATGTTGATATATGATTTTGACACCAACGAAATATGCACATGCAAACTGCTATGAGTTTACACGTGAAGTGATTGTGGTGAGTGTTTATGGTGCAGGGATACTATATGTTTGAAAAAAAGTAAATAAAAGGTTGACAAGAGAGATTTTTAAAGTGGTTCGGATGCTATAAGCAAGTCATACGTCCTTAGTGGCTGTATTAGCGACTTTTTTTTTTTTTTTTTTTTATTGTTACTGGAACATTCAAATCGATCAGTCAAGGTTACAAGATCAAAATGTTCTTAGAAAATGACAAGTTAGTCTGTTTCTAGTAGTGTTTCTTCTTTATTTTTTCTATAAATCGGTGTGTATCTAACTGAACGAAATAGAGATATGATGCAAAACCAAAATAGCAAACACATGCACAAACCATAAACAATAAAAGAAAGAAGAAGTATGCACGATTTCACCTTGGTTCACGCAATTAACAGGCTACGTCCAACAGAGCCAATATTATTTCAATATTGTCTCACCTCTCTCGTTTACAATGAAGTAATTTGCCGTAGATTGCTATATCTCATTACAAGAGAAAAGTGTGTTTATATACCAGGTTTAAAAGATTAAAACCTAGTATTATAAGGATTCCTATTCCTAAGCCCAAACCAAATAAGGAATTAATAACTTAAAGAATGCTTAGACCTAAAAAAAAAAAAAGCAAGCAACGACCCTACATTAAGATTAAGGAGTTTGAAAAGGCCTTCGACTCAAAGGAGAAGGGAGCACGGATGTTATATCCTTGTGCGGGGCAATAAAATAAGTCCTTGCTTTCGTGGTCGATCGAACTTAGCTATTGAAGCCCTGCCTGTACCCACCAGGCTAGGGATGGTTCCCTGCATTGGACACCGGCCGTCACTCCATTCCCCAATAGTTGCTTTGTTAACGTGGAAAAAACCTAAAACCGCCTACAAGCTCAGGGGCGCTGCCTTCGTGACCTTGCCCGCACACTAGGGAGTGGGACCCTTGAATGCGTCTACGTGGCCTATTAATACTGAAGTAGTCGCCAAACCCTAACATTAACCCCCTTTTTGAGGAGGAGAGCTACCTATTTATAGGTTTTCTAGCCTAATGTCACTAGGGTTTTTGCAAGTTGTAAGATCTTCCTTCATCATGATTTGTTAATATCTTTCATCTCTGTCCTCAAATTTAATGAAGTTGAGACAGGTGTGTGTAGTTGTGTGCATAATAGTAGTCAGTAGCAATTTTATGAAAATCGAACCGGACAATGACCCGTTCAAGGGTCCGGTTTTCAGTTTGACCGGTTGAATCGATCGGTTGGACCCTAATTTGTAAAATTACATTTTAGTCCCTAAAGGTTTGAAATTCATCAAAAAAAACCCCTATAATACTCCCTTAAGGTTTGAAATCTATCTAAAACACCCCTGTCGCGCAAAGATTTTGGTAAGTATGGCGGCAGCGACGATCGACGGCCAATCCAAGCTGGAATCTTGGGGCTTTTGATGTGCAGGTGCCGGCGACTCTAATGGTGGTGCGACGGAGTTCCATCGGCGTCGGAACTCGACGGAATCAACGAAAGAAATCCGACGTCGCGTAAAGCCGTAAACTTTAGGTGGACGACGATCGACGAAGGCTGGACGACGACGACTGAAAATGGATGGGTTTGGTCATGGAGATGTTGTCCGTCGAATGAGGGTGTTTTCTCCGTCGAAAGATGTCGGAATCTGGCAGGGTTTAGCTACGATTGGATCGCGATTCGGCACTATTCCGGTGGTCCAACCACGGTCTAATCCGGTTTAACTTCAAATAACGGTTTTTTATATATGCCGGACCAGATTTGCCGCCGGTTGCCGGTCGAACCGGTCCGACCGGGTGGTCCGGTCCAACTTTCAGAACACTGGTCAGTAGATGGCCAGCCGAGGAGTGGAAACCAATGCAACGATGACAAGCCCGGACGCTGACTTGACAATAAAATATATGTATCCAATTCAAAAACTATAAAACACAGGTTCCGGGTGATGAAGCCTACAATGAATACTGCTTTTAAGTGTAAAAGTTTTTTTTTTTTTTTTTTTTTTTTNCATAATAGTAGACAGTAGATGGCCGACCGAGGAGTGGAAACCAATGCAACGATGACAAGCCCGGACGCTGACTTGACAATAAAATATATGTATCCAATTCAAAAACTATGGAGCACAGATTCCGGGTGATGAAGCCTACAACGAATACTGCTTTTTAAGTGTAAAAGGGATTTTTTTTTTTTTTTTTAACAAAAATAATTGGGTTAAATGCAAAATTCTACATTCTGATTTTTGAACAGAACTTTGCCTTGGTAATTGACAAGTTTTTTTCTTTAAACCAGGAGAAAAACTCCTTGGTTAGAATTATAATTAGCTTGTCTTATATACATAACAATTTACCATTGACAGTTTATTACCAAATAATAATTCCCACTGGTTTTACTCTTCAAAATTTTTATTTCAGCTAACTTAATTTGCACGAGAATACACAAAAAGACATATGGCTAATTGCCTCATACCAATGGAATTAAAAGACCCAGAACTTTATTATGGAAATCTCGTCTTCGATTCTTCCTCAAAGAGTTGTCGGGCAAGTAATTTTTTGGAAAAAGATACAGCTTGGTGGTATGAATTGGTAAATTAATTTGGTACAGTCTCTTGTGTTTGAGTCTCCATAACTGTTAATAAGGATGACCTTTAAAGCTTTTATTCAGTCAATAGTTTTAAAGTCTCGAAAAAATAGTTAAGATATGCATAAACTGACCCGAAAACCCTTGATCATTAGAAAAAAAAAAAAAAAAATTGGTAAATTGATGAGGAATGAGAGATGGCAACACTTCTAAAGTACGTACATGATACTTAAGTTGCGTATGATCATTTGAGTTATGACATTTCTTTTTACAATAATGCACCTAACCAGGCAATTAATTAATAATATCTTTAACCATATTATAATAAATCTATCATTATTCCAAAAGATATTTGTCGTTTCAAAAGATCTCAAAATCTAATGTCCTAGTTATTAAATCAATGCTCGACAAGTAATAGGCAATATAGTAAATCAGAAGCATTTTTATTTTATTTTTTATAATGCTACACACAAAGTTGGATTTTGATAATTGATTTGACAAATTAATTCACCTATCCCATCATCTTATAATAAAGGAGATATTGTTAATACCATATAGATCTGATACAAATTTAATATTCTAACTTTATTCGTATAACATTATCATTTATTCATTTTCTACTTGAAGAAATATGGAATGCCTTTGATTGATTTCCCTGAATCTCTGCTAGCTAAAATTAAGCAGTAATAAGAGTTTCAATCAATCAACTTAATTCAAGTGATTGATTGAACAATTACAAAGATCTTTTATATTCATTACTTTCCTTTTTTTACATTTACAAAGATGTATAAATCGGCCAATTGTATAGGCTTACAATATATTGAATATACAAATTTATTATCTCTCTCTCTTTTCTTGGGCATACTTTGGTAGTGTCATTGTCTTGAACTGCTTCTCTTTGTCTTGCTCTTGGTCTCTGTCTCGATTCCTTACATGGTATCAGAGCACAACTAACAGCTTCCGCTTGCCTTTCAACTCAGCTTCTTTCTCTTTGTCCCTGCAAACAATCAAAAAACACCATTAACCTTCATCATGGAACTCAACCCAAATACAGCTACAACAAACCCAGACGGCCCAACTAACAGCCCAATCACCATAGATAACCCACACAGCTCCAGCCCAAACAACCAATCTCTACCTGCTACAACTCAAGCCTAAACAATTCAAAACAGGCCTGACCCAACCCGTTATCCATATGGAATGTCGGGTCACAACCCGGAATCTTTTACCCATTCAAGGCCTAACCCAGCCTCTCTTGGAATACCGGGTTACAACCCGGATTCTATTATGACATCGGGTTCGGATCCAAATCCCTACTTGCACCTTTTTCGAATCATTTCAGTCGCCGGGAACAATCGCCTTGAACTAGGCGATGTTCTCTTCTCACCGGTCTCCGATGGACCTGAATTAGTCCTCATCAAACAAACCCTCACCGGATCTGACAACTATGCCTCCTGGTCTCGCGATTTTCGGCAAGCCCTCTTCACCAAAGACAAAGATTCATTTCTTGATGGGGCTTTTCAACCACCGCCGCAACCTCATCTTCAACGCCACTGGAATCGTTGCAATATGCTGGTCTGCTCATGGATCAGCAATTGCCTTTCGTCAGAGGTTGCGGCTGGGCTCCCACCAACGGAAATGGCTGCCGAAATCTGGGCTAACATCAAGGAGATGTATGGAAAGCTCGATCTTGCCAAAATTTTCACTCTCTGGTAGCGTCTCATCGAACTCAAGAAAGGGAACAACTCGGTCACCACTTATTTCAATTGGCTCTCTGTCGTTTGGAATGAGTTAGACGCTGCCGAAGAAACGCTTGAGGGGCCACCAGAAACACTCAATCAATACCACATAATGCGAGATCGCGACCGATTGTCGCATTTTTTGCTCGGATTAAATGACGATTTTCTCTCTTTCAGGACACAAGTACTGGCCGCATCTCCACCACCTTCTCTTTGCCAGAGTTTTCAACTAGCGATGCAAGATGAAAGCCAACACTAGTTGAACTATGACAGAACATCACTGGATTCAATGGCACTGGCAGGGTTGAGAGAAAATGGGGATTCACAGCGGCTAGGGCACAATGAAGGTGAAAAACCTTCTCTTATATATAATGAGATGAAAGGCTCAAATTCAATCTTGAGATCTGACGACCAGAAACTCATCGCGTTTTTAAACGCATCTCACGGTTCCAATTGTGCCGCGTCATGCAATGGGTCAAACAGGTCAACCGGGTCAACTAGATTTGAAAATGGGTCAAACGGGTCTAGATATGGGTCAAATGGGCTGGGAAATTCAAGATCCAATAAAAATCGATTATATCGTGATTATTGCAAAAGAAGAAATCATGATCAGGACCATTGTTGGAGATTACATGGTCATCCGGATTCCAACAACAAAGAGAGAAATGGTCATTATTCTTCTTTCCAAGTTTCTCTTGGAAATCAGTCAACACCTACTCTCAACCCGGAACAATATAATCAATTGCTCCAATTACTAAACAATGCCCCGACTGCTCCCACCGCATCTTACGCATGTACCTCTTATTGTTTTAATGTACTCACAACTAATATGTAGATTATTGATTCAAGGGCTAGTGATCACATCATTTGTCACCCAAATTTTTTTACCACAATTTCCACTACCTCATCCACTTCCGTTCGTATGCCAAACGAAAATATCACCCCAGCTACTCATATAGGAACCGTCCACTTATCTGCCACTTTATCACTTAAAAATGTGTTATGTGTTCCTGCATTTCATTTTAATCTTATCTCAGTATCCAAAATATGTGAAGACAATAGTTGCATTGTAGAGTTTTGTCCTAACACATGTAAATTTCAAGACCCTTCGACTGGGAAACTGATGGGCTTGGGTAAAGTCAATAGAGGTCTATACTACTGGGCACCTGTTGAGTCTCCTAAAAGTTTTCCTACTTGTAGTCAAAATAAAATTTCCCATTGTAATACGATAATTAATAAAAATTCCTTTATTCTTCATCAACAATTAGGTCACAGTGCAACTATCCCTCACCCTTACCCTCAATGTCCTATATGTCCATTGGCTAAACAAGCCCGCATTACCTTTCCACATAGCACTTCCACTACAACCCAACCTTTTGCTTTAATCCATCTTGATATTTGGGGGCCTTACCACACCCCAAATCATGATGGATCTAGATTTTTCCTCACCATTATCGATGACTTTTCCCGGGGTACATGGACATTCCTCATGCAATCAAATCTCAAACACTTACTCACAGTGAGAATTTCCTATCCATGGTCACCACCCAGTTTCGTACTTCTATACAAAGAGTTAGAACCAACAATGCTAAGGAGATCTTTAATTATAATTGTTCATCTCTATTTTTATCTCTTGACATTTTGCATGAAAGCTCTTGCACATATACACCACAACAAAATGGGGTTGTCGAAAGAAAACACCATCATCTACTTGAAGTAGCGTGTGCCCTCAAACACCAAGCCCACATACCTGTTTCTTTTTGGGGCGATTGTGTGATCATAGCCATATACCTAGTCAATCACATGCCAACCAGAGTTCTTCATGGTAAGACTCCTTATGAGATACTGTTCAAGAAGCCACCAGCTCTTGACCACCTCCGAGTTTTTGGTTGCATTTGTTATGCTGCCACCCTTGGCTCCCATGACAAGTTTGGTACCCGGGCCACCCATTGTATATTTATGGGATATCCTATGCTTCAGAAAGGTTACAGGCTATATGATCCAGTTGAAAACAGGTTCCTAATCTCCAGAGATGTTGTGTTTCATGAAGACATTTTTCCATTTGCCAGAGATACCATTACTACATCTACATCACCCAGTCTGGTTCCTGAAGATACTATCCAACAGGATCCTCTATTCTATATGATACCGGATCCTCCGATTCCTCAGCCTGACTACACTACCAATGATTTTGATACAGCAGCCACTAATGATCCTCAAGAAGAAACACCTATTCAGATTCCTACTACTGGTTCCTCACCCGGATCCCCTATTCCAATTGTTTCCACACAGGATCCACTGTTCCAGTTCTAATTATTCCCACACGCCGCAATACTTGGCAGACTCGGCCTCCAATTTGGATAGAAGATTATGAATGTCCTACTGTTTCCAATTCCCCAGGTACATTATATCATACCTCCAATTATGTGAGTTATGGACGTCTCTCTCCTGTAAACATAGCCTATATCAGTCACATCTCTGTCGATCGAGAACACACTAGTTACATAGATGTTGTTTAATACTCTCACTAGCATCAAGCAATGGCTGATGAACTTACTGCTCTAACTCAGAATCATACTTGGGATCTAGTGCCTCGTCCCTCTCATAGAAAACCCATTGGTTGTAAATGGGTCTACAAAATCAAGCACCGTGCTGATGGATCCATCGAACGTTACAAAGCTCAATTAGTAGCTAAAGGCTTCACTTAGTGTGAGGGCTTTGATTATCAAGAGACATTCTCACCAGTAGCCAAACATGTCACTGTTCGTACTTTCCTTATAGTGGCTTCTGTTCATAATTGGTCTCTCTATCAAATGGATGTTAACAATGCTTTCCTTCATGGTGATCTTCATGAAGAAATTTATATGGATCTTCCTCCTAACATTCGCAAAAAAGGGGAGAATACAGTATGTCATCTGCGAAAATCCCTCTATGGTCTCAAACAAGCATCCCGACAATGGAATGAGAAATTTAGCAAAGCTCTCATTAGCATAGGATTTGTTCAGTCCAAAAATGACTATGCATTATTCACCTGACACAAAGGTAAAACTTTATTGCTCTAATCATCTATGTAAATGACATTCTTATTACAAGAAATGATGAAGTAGGCATCAAATCCTTGAAAGAGCATCTCAACAGACAATTCTGAATAAAAGATCTAAGAGAAACAAAATATTTCCTAGGAATCGAAATTGCTCGATCCCCGGCAGGAATATCTCTCAACCAACAGAAGTATGTCTTGGAATTGATTTCTGATTATGGGCTATCAGGATGCAAGCCAAGTATTATTCCAGTAGAACAAAACACCAAATTGACTACTCAGGAATACGACAATGAGACATCATCTACTGAAGTTGATCCACCTTTGGAAGACCCCACAAATTATCAAAGACTTGTTGGACGATTAATCTACCTCACCATGACTCACTCAGACATCAGTTATTGGGTCCAAATCCTTAGTCAGTTCTTGCATAAGCCTAAACAATCTCACATGGATGTTGCGATAAAGGTTATGAAATACTTGAAAGGATGTCCTGGCTTAGGTATTCTCCTTCCTCGAGACAAAGGTTTGGATATCATAGCTCATTGTGACTCAAACTCGGCCACATGTCCAATGACAAGAAAATCACTTATAGGTTTCTGCATCAAGCTAGGGGGAGCTCTTATTTCTTGGAAAAAAAAAGAAGAAACAATCAACTGTATCCCTTTCTTCAATAGAGGCGGAATACAGAGCCATGACAAAGACAACATGTGAGATCGTCTGGATTCTGGGATTATTAAAGGACCTAGAAGTAGAGGTAAGTAAACTGGTTCTTTTATACTGTGACAACAAGGCTGCAAACAACATAGCAGCAAATCCAGTAATCCATGAAAGAACGAAACATATAGAAATTGATTGTCATTTTGTCAGAAACAAAATACAAGAAGGGGTAATCAAAACTTTACACATTTGTACTTCAGAACAACTAGCAGACATCTTCACAAAGCCATTATGTAGCAGACAACATTCATATTTACTTAACAAGCTTGAAGTTTTTGACATCTACAAACCACAAACTTAAGGGGGAGTGACGAAATATGGAATGCCTTTGATTGATTTCCCTAAATCTCTGCTGGCTAAAATTAAGCAGTAGTTAGAGTTTCAATCAATCAACTTAATTCAAGTGATTGATTGAACAATTACAGGGATCTTTTATTTCATTACTTTCCTTTTTTTACATTTACAAAGATGTATAAATTGGCCAATTGTACGGGCTTACAATATATTAAATATACAAATTTATTCTCTCTTTCTCCTTTCTTGGGCATACTCTGGCAGTGTCATTGTCTTGAACTGCTTCTCTTTGTCCTGCTCTTGGTCTCTGTCTCGATTCCTTACACTACTCTCTATGTATGGGAGGGAGAGAGATAATACACCCAATTAACTAGGCAATTATAAGAATATAATTTTATAACAATTAACTTAAATTATCTATCAAGCACTAATATTTGGCTGTTATAATATCATTATTTTTGAAGATATTTGTCGGATTAAAAGATTTCTCAATTCTAGGTGTAAATCAATGTTACACACCTCGGCAAAATAGTAGATCAGAAGAGTGTTTTATTTCTGCAATGTGTGTGAGAGGGAGAGGTATTTACATATGTAACACAGATATGCATGCCACTCAAATATATATGATATTGCTTGGATTTAAGAGGGTTTTTTCCATCCTTCATCAAGCTTTAAATACAAAACAAAACATAAAATAAACGACTGACAGCATTAACTGAAAGAAAATTTATAAATAAACTACTTCGATCATGCAAATACATAAAGAAGATTGATAATCAAACATCACTAAACAATACTATATATCCTTTTACAACATCTATGGTTTTTTGAATGTGAAACCAGATCCACCCAATTTCTCTTCTAGTATCTTGTCCAGGCGCTCTGACATTGAGGAGTTTAAATAATTTGTATGATCTCCCACCAAACCTTTCCTAAAGAAGACTTTAGTTTTAATCCCGTCATTGAGTCTACCATTTTTATTCACTTCTAATTTTTTCATGTTATCGAAACTGCAGAATTTTGATATTTCTTCAATCACATTTCGACTTTCTTCTTCTTTAGAGAAAGGACATCCTAAAAAATCTGCTAGTTTCTTAACATAAAAGTTGATGCCAACTTTCAGATCTTCATATTTCAAGAACAATATTTTGTGTGGTTTCTCTGCGCTGGCCTTCCAATACCCCAACACATGATCCCAAATGGGGCCAAAAGCTTGGATTCCATTACATATCATCTCGAAAGCTTCGTCTAATGAAATCGGCTCCTTGGTTTGCTCTCGAAGTTCGAGTAGGAAATGCCAATTGGAGATGAACTGGTCCAAGGGATTCCTACATATATAAACAATACGACAATTAGAATTAACAATGGAAACCGGAAGTGAAGCATATGGGATATGAGTTGCGAAAATCCTTGGCGTAGGAAATTCCTCAAGAGTAGGGGTTTGATTGTGCGTTGAATGCTGAATCTGATTTACAGGTAACAGATCATGAGGGGATGTAGTCAGCAAAGGACTATCTTTTAATTCATAGCGAAATCGATTGACGATTGTAAAGGTGAGGGCCTTTAGCCAAGTGGTGCCAGATTTGGGAAAGGACGTTAATATTATGTCTGTATCTTGTGCTTGGAAGCGCCTCTGAAAAGAGATCGTGCCATGAATGTGCCTAGATGGACACCAAAACCCTTGGTATTGATAGAGGTAAGAACCATCCCAATTTTTCTCTGTTGGAAGGTTTAAGACAAAGTTCTTCAATCTCTTTGCTTAGGTCTTCTTCTCCAGGTGTAGGCGCCTGGGAGCTTTCAGCGTTTTTCTCCATGGAAATTTTTGGTATATGTAAGAAAGGAAAACTGTTACAAGAGCGAATGACCGTACGCAGCACTTTAAGTTATATATATATATATATATAACAAGGTAGCATGAATAATGAATGTGAAAGATGAAGAGATATATGTTTATAACAGCATCTTAATTAAATAGTTTTACAATTATCCATTATTGTTCATAAAAGACAAGATAGTTGTTGGTCTGAACTTCAAGAAAATTTATCAATTATTATTCATGAAAAACAATTATATTATGATTTACTAGATGCTTTGAGTTTATAGTATATTCAATAAATCCAGAGATTAATTAAAGTGTACAATCAAACTGACACAGACATCTTGATTAAAAAAAAAACGAGACAGCTTGTCAGCTACTTCAATTGATTATTACGGTTCATCTTTTAATTCCAAGACCACACAGGTTAAAAGACTTGTTGCAACGTTCATTTTTATTTCTTTTTCTTTTTCTTTTTTTAATAAATTACTTTTAACTTTATCTTTCGCCTTCTGCCATCTACCTCTAGCATTTACACATAGTTGTCATCACCGTTGTTTTGTTTCTGTAATTCTAGATTTGCTCCCTGATTGTTTGTTTCTTTCACATTTACCTTTCATAAACTAAAAGATAAGGGAAAGACAAAAGAGTGTTGAAATTGTTGTTCTATTGTTGCCATATTTATTTAGTTTTCTTTCTCTGAAACATATATATACATGGAAAATTAAATATCATTGATGAGCATAAATTTAATCATCTCATCATCCTTGCGGAACATCAAATAATAAAATACATATAGCTATGAAAAATGAACTCTGTCGTAATATATTTACTATCAATTATTGTAACTTTCCCAGGAGTAAAGTTTAAGATCAAAGGCATTCGTGGACCTAGGTGTTTCTCGGTCTTTAACTATCCACAATTAAATACCATGTAGCTATCTTCAACTTTGGTCACATCCATTATTGTATTAATTTGTTGTCTTTACCTACAACTATCCACAATGAATGTGAAAAGAAGTGAAAGATGAGAATATCTATAAGGGCCTGCTTAGTTAGGGTGAATGTTACGTAGCTCTAGTAATGTATCTTATATTATTGATATTATCACGTTCGGTTATCAAGTAATATAAGATTTTGGTAATCCTCTTAAATCAATAGTAATTACTGTTAGTTATATAGATGATAATCTGAATATCACTATTTTCTTGGGTATTTTAAAATAACTTAGTAATCTTAATTTTGTTATAAGGTTACTCCTAACAAATAAAACTTTAGGACATTATTACCCTTATTCTTAAAACAATTTACCCATAACACCCCAACCACCTTTCGACGACTACCGACTACTGCCTCCACTGTCGTCGCCATCACTAGCCATCGACCACCACGACCAACCAACGACTAGCAATCGCTAGACACTGGCCACCACCACCAACCGACAACTAGCAATCGTGGGAACGACACACAACCAACCGTCAACAACGGCCAAGTTGATGTACAAACAACCAGTCATGCCCCGTTTTGACGACTACCGAATGACGATGGTGGTCGGCAGTCAACTGTCCTGTTGGGCGGTTAGAGTGTTTTTGTTAATTTTTAAACTTTTTATTGTGAGTGTTTTAGCTAAATTCTCAAATATAGAGGGTTAAAATGTAATCTAAATAATAATAATATAATAATATTTATATTAAATAAATAATTGATACATTTATTGAGTAAAACAAAAGCCTTTTATAGGTACTACATCAACTAAGAATTAGAAACTAAACAAAAAAATAGCAACCACTAACTCCACTAACTTAAACAATGGACTCGACAACTACCACTCACACTAGACTCCAATGAAATAGGTCTTATTCTATTTTATTAATTGCGCCTGATTGTTTTGTGCTTGATTTTAGATAGGTAAGAATTTCGTATTGTATATGCTTTTGAGTTATTGGAGGGTCCTCCGAGAGATCATGTGAACCAACTCTATCATAATATATATTGTTGATGCTTGATTTTGACACCAACGACTCGCACGTGCAAAGTGCTAAGCGGACTTAGAAACTACACGTGATATGAAAATATGCAATGAGAGAATAAATGAGAAGCGGTTTTTAAAGTGGTTCGGATGCTCAAAAGTAAATCCTACGTCCACTAGGGTTGTATTAATAGATGTTTACAATCAGGTCACGTACAGCAAGCTGAATTACAACCTCAAGAGAATTGAAATATAGAGAGAGTGTGTGTGTGTGTGTGTGTGTGTATGCTTTTGAAGACTAAAGATGAGTCATACAGTCCCTGCTTGCCTTGCATATGGCCCAATAAAAGATCAATCAATTTGGACTCTGTTGGAGGGTTCCACGAGCTGAGGGAAGAGAATACCAAGTTGGAACAGGACTTCACGGCTCTGGACACAGAGGCAAAAGCGGTCTACATTCAGGCGAATCAGTACTTGGTAGAGAGCAATTTTGCCCTTCGCACAGTGGACTTCCAGAAGGTCGAGCTTGAAAAGAGAGGCGAGGAGAACAAGGAGCTCCAAAGGACAGTGGCCAAACTCACCAAAGAGTGCGGCGAGAAAGAGAATAAGCTAAAGGCGAACTCTGAGCGTGCCATGAAGGCAGAGGAAGACATAGCTTGACTGTGGGAAAACTCTAAGAAGCAAAAGAGGACTCTGAATGTGGATCTCGAGCTGTTCCAAGGGCGAGTCGTTTCATTAACTGAGCAGATGAAGCGTCAAAATCTTAAACTCAAGAGGAAAGTCGTTGACTGGGTAATACATGCCATCTATAACTTACGACCGAGGAATCTAGGGATGGACCTCTCTGACCTCCCGAATGAATATCAGGACATCCTCACTTTCATGGCCCAAGCTAATGATGTCGAGGGGGAAGAGGGACAAGAGCCTCCTCTTGAGGATGACTAGTCGGAGGAATACGTCCCTGATGACCCAGTAGCTGATCCGATGGTCAGCGACTAACTGGCTGATATAGAGGTCATGCCCACAGAGCCTGGAGGCGGGGACCAGTGATCGCCTCTTCTGTTTTTGCACAACTTTCCTTTGGACTCTTCTTCTTCTTCTTTTTCTTTTTATCTTTGTGTTGCCCATTGTTTTTATTTTGACATATATAAAAGGAGTATTTTAGGCCATTTGTGATAGCACTTCTATAATTTGAGCATTTCACAAGACTAATATTATACATCTGATCTGGAAACTTGTAAAAGTATTGTAACAAACAAGATCATTCAAAAGAACATGACATAAATATTCCTTCAAGATAAAGCAGAACGATCTTATTCATAAAGATTACAAGCAAAACTTTACAAGCAAAAGAAATGAATAAAATTAAGAGCGGGTTCGGAATTACTGGTAATAGGGGCGAAGATGTTCATCATTCCAGGCTCGCGGTACTTTGGAACCCTTAAGCCTCTTGAGGTGATATATTCCAGGTCATATTACCTTAGCGATGCGGTATGGACCCTCCTAATTAGGTCCCAATACCCCCGCACTTGGTTCCCTTGTACCAAGAAGGACTTCTTTTAGGACTAGGTCGCCGACCTGAAAGTCTATTCTCCTTACCTTAGAGTCAAAGAACCTTTTTGCACGCTGCTGGTAGGATTCCATTCTTAATTGAGCCTTGTCTTAGTGTTCTTCAACTAGGTCCAGACTTGCAGGTAAAAGTGCGTTATTATCTATTTCATTGAATAGGTCTCTCCGAAGTGAACCAGTCCATACGTCCACTAGAATCATAGCCTCGCTGCCATATGCTAGCGAGAATGGCGTTTTCGAAGTAGAGATTCTCAGAGTTGTTCTATATGCCCATAGAACTTCTGAGAGGTCATTAACCCAATTTCCCTTGGTAGCGCCAAGCTTGGCCTTCAGTGTGTGCTTGATGCTCTTGTTGACAGCTTCAACCTGACCATTGGCTTGCGGTCTTGCGGTGAGGCAAACTTTTTATGGATCCCCAGCTCATCGGAAAACTGCTTGAATTCCTCATTGTCGAATTGCTTCCCATTATCAGAGATGAGTGTATGAGGAATCCCGTAATGGCACACTATATTCCTGAAGATGAAGTCTTTGAGCTTCTTAGTAGTGATCACGGCCAAAGGTTTGACCTCGACCCATTTGGTAAAGTAATCTACCGCAACCACAGCATACTTGACACTCCCTTTCTGGTTGGTATGGTCATTGTCGTCCGCTGGTGGGAAAGAGCTTGCAAAATGTTTGCGAACTGCTAGCACTTGTCACACTTTTTCACAAAGTTAAAAATGTCTTCCTAAAGTAAAGGCCAATAGTATCCTTGGCGGACAATTTTGTTGGCGAGGGATTGTGCGACCGTGTGATTATCGTAGATCCCTTCATATATCTCCCTCATAATATAGTCTGCTTCTTCGTCGGTTACACATTGGAGGAAAGAGACGCTAACCCCTCGCTTGTATAACTAATATCCAACGAGCATGTAACGAGCAGCTCTGGTACACAGGATTTTTGCCTTAGTCTTGTCTCTGGGCAGAGTCTCATCTTGGAGATACTGAATGATTGGAGTCATCCAAGAGATAGATTTTGTTGTAGTCACGGTCTGCTCAGGTGAGTTGATACTAGGAATCTCTATGTACCGAATTGCAATACTTTTCGGCACATCTGAGCCTAGCGATTAGGCTATTCTTGCTAAGGCATCCGTAATAGAGTTACTGTCTCTCGGGATTTGCTTGATCGTGAAGCACTTGAAAGGCTCGAGTACGGCCTTAGCTTTCTTAAGACAGTTGATCATGTTTTCTTCCTTGGCTTGATATTCTCCCAAAATCTGATTAACAACCAGCTGGGAGTCACTGTGAATGTTGATCACATCCGATCCCATTTCCCTCTCTAGTCATGGACCGGCAAGCAGCGCTTCATATTCGTCCTCTTTGCTTGTAGCTTGGAACTCAAATCGATGAATTCCATAAATGCGAGTCCCTTCGGGACTGAAGAAGAGAAGAACTGCCCTGGCTCTCTTCCTGTTTGAGGAACCATTGACATAGAGGCTCAAATTCGATAAGTTCTGAATGGTTTCCTTGATGACTTCACTAGTTGACTGCTCAGATTCTCGATTTGGCTGGTACAAGGATTCCGAAATAAAATTAACAACAACCTGCCATTTGATGGTTGCCTTCGGTCTGTAATGTAGATCGAACTGACTCAATTCCATTGCCCATTTGATTAACTTACCCGAAGCTTTTGGCTTCTGCAGAACTTTCCTGAGTGGGTAATTGGTTAGAACATGGATTGTGTGGGCATGAAAATAGGGTCGCAGCTTCCTAGAGGCAATCAGCAGAGCATAAGCTAATCACTCCATTTCTGGATATCGCATCTCGTCATCCAGTAGTTGCTTGCTCGCATAATACACTGGCCACTAAACTCTGTCCTCTTCCCGAATAAAAGTTGCACTAACAGCATACTGAGAAACAAACAGGTAGAGGAATAGAATTTCCTTGGGAAGAGGCTTGGATAGAAGAGGCAGTTTTCCAAGATGTTCTTTTATACTCTAAAAAGTCTACTCACGCTCTAGAGTCCACTCGAACTTCTTGTTGGCCCTGAGTGTATTAAAGAATGGCAAGCAACGATCTGTTGCCCTCGATATGAAACAGCTGAGAGCCGCTATCCTCCCATTTAGGCTTTGAACTTGTTTTTGGTTGGTCAGGATTTTCATATCAAGGAGAGCTTGGATCTTCTCGAGGTTAATTTTGATCCCCCTTTGGTTAACCATATACCCTAGAAACTTTCATGAGGATACTCCAAATAAGCACTTAAGAAGGTTGAGCTTCATCCTATACTTTTGGAGTACGTAGAACATCTCAGTGAGATGCGCATTGTGATCTGAAGTGACATGCAACTTGACCAACATGTCATCAACATAAACTTCCATCGACTTTTCGATCTGCTTAGAAAACATACAGTTAACCAGCCGCTGGTAGGTTGCCCTAGCATTTTTTAGGTCGAAGGGCATAACCTTGTAACAATATAGTCCCCGATCTGTAACAAACAAGGTATGCTCTTCGTTAGGTGCATGTATCAAGATCTGATTGTACCACAAGTAGGCATCCATGAAGCTTAGCAGCTCATGCCCGGAGGTGCGATTAAAGCTGGACAGACAGTCTACCACTAAAAGCTCTATCATCTTAGTTATTTCGTTGGTCTCACCCAAAGTGACAAGGAGTGCGATCATTCCCTTAGAAATTAGATGATCCCTAGTAAAATCGTAGAGAGAGATGGAGGCAAGCTTTAGATATGCCTCGTCCAATTGCATTTTTTTGAAAGCTTGCAAAAAGAGGATATTCATAGTGCTTCCATTGTCCACTAACATTCTGTGGACTTCGCACCAACCTATTCCAGGCGCAATAACGAGTGCATCATCATGGGGCTGATGCAATCGCACCGCGTCTTTCTCTAATAATGTAATCTCCTCTTCCCTGAGAACCTTAGCAGGTCACGGCGTCGTGCTCATCACACTCACGGGGTCATGACGAGTTTCCCGAGCGTACCTTTCCTGGGCACCTCGAGAATTATCTGCGAGGTGTGGTCCTCCAAAGATGATCCCTACACAGTAGAGACCCTTGCAACCACGATGTTTCTTCCCTTATTCCTCTTGATCCTTTTCCCGAATGGGAGTCAGACCATCAACATACTGCTTGAAGTGCCCTTGCTTGATGAGGTCTTCAATTGCTTGCTTGAGAGCCTAACACTCATCGATGTGATGCCCATTATCCCGATGATAGCGACAGTACTTTTTGTTGTTCCTAGCTGAGAGGGGATTCTTCATGGGCTCTGGCTCTCCAAGCAGGCTGGCCTCCTCTAACTTATCCAGAATAGTTGACACTGAGGCATTCAAATGAGTGTATTGACTGCTTGAATTGGTACTTCTTTCCTTTCCGCTGATCATCATTAGCTCATCTACGATCAGCCCTTCTACTGTTCTCCCCCTAGTCGGGAGCACTGGTCGAAGGACTGGGGTCGTGGTGATTAAGCGTGGCCATAGAATTTTCAATTTGGAGATACTTCTTAGTGAGGTCGTAAAAGCGAGTGGGGGAAACATCGTCCTCATATTGCAATTCTTTCCACAAGTTAGTTTACAAGCAAACCCTTGCGAAAATAAGAATCTGAACGGACTCTTCGAGAGTGTGAGCCACTTTATGGAGTTCCCTGTGGAATCTATCTATATAAGACTAGAGGAATTCATTCCGCTCCTACCGTATGTTGCTTAGATAGCTCAATAGCATCGAGAATTTCTTATTTGCGTGAAAGTGTCTCAAAAATGACAAGCTCATTTGTTGCCATGAGTTGATAGATCCCGCAGGAAGTGATCTAAACCAACGTTTGGCATGGGCAGTCAGAGTTACTGCTAAGCAGGGACTTTTGGCCAAGTCAGAGACTTGGTGGAGTTTTATGAGGTCGTTGAACTCATAAAGGTGATCCTGCGGATTAGAATTCCCATCGAACGCACATATGTCGGGCATTCTGAATCTCGATGGGAGAGAAGCAGCTAACATTGCTGGAGAAAAGGGAGACGCCTCAACAACTTTCCTACGCTCATTCTGTTAAGCCTTAAGCTGATCCAATGCTCGTTGTAATTCCTCAATCTAAGGTAGTGGAGCTACCTGAGGATCACTTTCTGCAACATGGGTTTGACCCTCACGATTTCGGTTGAGGAAATACCACAAATCGAACTCTTCCTCAACTCGGTTGGAAGCTCTTGTGAACCTTGATATACGCTGGCTGGGGTCGTGTGAACGCATTGAATGACTCGGAGAGTTTTCCCGACCTCCGCAGTGTTAGAATCGACCCACGGATGACGGGGGTTTCCCGCATGATGACAGTCAAGGTCATCATTTCGATGATATTGGGAATCTCCCTACCTTGCACTTTTATGGGAGTGCCCATGTGACATGCCGTGGGATGGCTCATGCTAGGACATGTCACCGAGTCGCAATTCCACGGGTATTCTACCTGTTGCGCGACCGATGTTCGTTAGTCCCTCGAAGCTCTTCGGTTCACTGTTTGCCACTTGCTTTCCCTTACTTTTACGTACTGCAGTGCGCACGGTACGGGCTTTCACCCTTTTTCGCACTTTTGCGTGACCTGCAGGCGTCTTTGGCGGTGGCACCGCCTCGTTAGACTCTGGTGGTACGACCTGATCCAAACGATCTAACATTTGGCTAACCGTTTGGAGAGTATTGTTAAACCTCTCCAGGTAATTCAGCGCCCTCCTTCTAGCACCAAACTATTGAGGCTTGATTTTGACACCAACGACTCGCACGTGCAAAGTGCTAAGCGGACTTAGAAATTACACATGATATGGAAATATGCAATGAGAGAATAAATGAGAAGCGGTTTTTAAAGTGGTTTGGATATTCAAAGGCGAATCTTACATCCACTAGGGTTGTATTAACAGATGGTTACAGTCAGGTTGCGTACAACGAGCTGAATTACAATCTCGAGAGAATTGAAATATATATATATAGAGAGAGAGAGAGAGAGAGAGAGAGAGAGAGAGAGAGAGTGTGTGTGTGTGTGTGTGTGTGTGGGTGCTTTTGAAGACTAAAGATGAGTCAATCCCGTAAATGAGAGAGGAGCCCTCTATTTATAGTTAGGGGATTCAAGGTAGTAATCATGATTCTGCAGTCAAGCAGGTGTGGTAGAATTCCTAACCCGCTTCTCATTGGTTGTCTGCACGGGAGACATCCTTAAATCGCTTAGGGCTTGGGCAGGTGGACAAAAACCTAGCCACTCACAAGCCTGGCATTCACCAGCCACACTGACGATAGCCTTACCTCTTCCGTCTTTGCGCGACGTGATAACGTCTAGATGGCACAAAGTCTTCCTGAACTCTGATTCGCCCTTGTTGGCATGAGCTCACGTCAGCCTTGGTTATATATATATAACAGGTGAACCAACTCCATCATAATATATATATAACAAGTGAACCAACTCCATCATAATATAAAATATATGTATTTCTCTCTAGGTAAAGTTCATGTTTTTAAAATTTAACCTTATCTAATCTAAAGGAAATAACAGGTGAACCAACTCCATCATAATATAAAATATATGTATTTCTCTCTATGTAAAGTTCATGTTTTTAAAATTTAACCTTATCTAATCTAAAGGAACTTTAAGTTTGGCAAAGTTTAATTAGTTAGGCCAGATTTTCTGGACCCGAAATCTAGCTTTTTTTATAATATTAATATTAAAATTTTACATCTAATGTGAATCACGCGGTCATTATTAAATTCAGACCCAAAGAAAACTAGATTAATAACAATACTCACTTCACTTTATTTATTTATCATAAATTAGGGTTAAATTTTTGTCGTTATTATTATGTAAATAATATATGTCACGTCGATTGCTATATTTTCCCATTAATTTATATGACTTGGTCATCACCATTAACTATAAGGGGTTGTTTGATACATAGAATATTATATTACTAAAAAAATAGAATTATCGGTGAGATAGATTAACTTAAAGATTAAGGGGAATAAGGCCACATAAATATTAATAACAGAGTTCTGGCCGAATAAGGCCAAACTGGTGCACTGTTGGCCAAATCCGGCCGGATGTGGCTATTCTGACGACTACCAACGTTGGTGGTTGATGGCCGGCAATCGTCTTGGGTGACTGGGGAAGTTTCGTTAAATTTTAAACTTTTATTGTGGTTGGGGTGTTTTAGCAAACTCTCACATGTGGAGGGTTACAGAAGTCATTTTGCACAGTTCGGTTAATTACTATTTGACAGGCATATAAAGGCATTCTTGTCCGAAATATTAATTAACTAAAGATAAAATGGGAATAAAAAATAGATTACTCTAGTAATCTTAAAATAATACTCTTTCACTTCGTAATCAAATTACCCCTAATTCTATCAACAGTAAATACTATTTACATTGAAAGATTACCAAAGCCGTTTGTTTCATTATTCCATATCCTATTTCCAATCAGATCCTCAAAATAACTGTTTAATTCACTATCCTCAAAATACTATTATATTTTCTTTAACTATTTTAAATCCCTTAAGCTTATTAATTTAACTAAAAAGCCTCAGAAAAAAATTTTAAGAATTAACAAAAACACCCCCACCCACCCACATTTGTCAGATTTCGGCCACCACCGTCGGAAGGTGGCCGGAGTCTGGTATAATGGCATACTACTAGCTGGATCTGATCGGTAGTGTGCCAATCTATCATTTTTTGGCCAGATCCATGACTAAAGATCTAGTCATTGACGGTCAGATCTTTCGCCATAGCTAGTCGTCAACGACAGCCAAGATATGGCTATCGTTGACCATCAACGACGGCCATATCTTTGGCTATCGCTGATGGCTAGATTTGGCCTTTTCCGGCCAGATCCGTGGTAAATATGGCCAGATCTGGCCAGAAAAGGCCATATCGGTACACAAAAGATTAGATTCGGCCGATTGTGCACTGTATTGCCAGATTCTGACAGTGGTGGCTGGAATCTGACAATTGTGGATGGGGGTATTTTTGTCATTTTACAAAAATTTATATATTGGGGTATTTCATAAATTAGCAAACCTAAAGAGGTATTTTTGTTAATTTTTAAATTCTACCTCGTTATTCCCATCTAACTCTAAAAATATCAAAATTCCTATCCACAATACTAAAACAAACGGATATCCTTTTTTGAGATAGAGAATGGGCGTTATCCTTAACCAAACCGCCCCTAGGGGTTTAAAAAAATAAAGTAAACAACCTTGGATTAAATTTTGATTTAAATTGTACAACAGCTCATTCCGCTTTAAAAGGTGTCAATTGGTGATCATTATGTTCAAGTCACATCAATCCTATTTGGCATACATCACGTGTTTGACCACTTTTATGCCATTAATTAAATCATAAAAATAATACGGTTAACTTGCCATTAGATTGATCGACGAGTGAATGGAAACTATAACAATAGCCAAACACTGTTAGTGGCCGACCACTTATGGCCGGTGAATTCGCCGGCCACAACTGGGTTGACACCGGCGATACTATTGCACTAACTGATTGCTGATCTATGTAATGGAGTCGACGATATCATCAAATGCTACAGCGTTTTGCCGTATCTGGCTGACAAAGCCATGTTTACCTCACTCTATTATATTCATGAATAATTACAACCAAAGTTTACTTTTATTCAAATGGTAATTCAGACATGTCATATATAAGAGAGAAACTGAGACAATCACATGAAAACAATAGTAAGTATATTTTTATGTAACACAGATTGGTAGGTTTTACAACTTCTAGGACTTTTTAAACGTCAAACCCGAGCCATTAAATTTTTCTTCATAAAACTTTTCTAAACGTTCTGACATGGAAGGTGTTAAATGATTTTTCCAATCTCCCACTCACCTTTCCTAAAAGATACTGTTTTTAACCCCAGTAGGAAGTGTACCAGTCTTGACCTCAAAATCTTTCATGTTATCAAAACTGCAAAATTTCGATATACTCCTATTACTCCTTTATCTCTTCATCCTCAGTGAAAGGAACACCAGGAAATCAGCCAATCTTTAAATGAAAGTTGATTTTCTTTTAAATTTCATATCTCAAGAAAATATCCTATGTGGCTCCTCTTTGCTAGCCTTCCGTATCCCAACACATGTGCCCAAAAAGGGCCAAAGGCTTGGACTCCATTAAAAACCATCTCAAAAGCTTCATCAAAGTGAAACCGGCTCTAACCCTTGGTTGACAGCAATTTCGACAAGAATTTCCATTGGATACGAATTGATCCAAGGGATTTCTACAATGTAAACTATGCGACAATTAGAATCACAATAGTTTTGGTAATGAAGCAAAAGGGGGTATGAGCAGCAAAAACTTTGGAGAAGGAAGATCTTCAAGAACAGGAGGTTGATTGTTCATATAAAGACGAAGGTCAAGGAAAGGTATAGCTCATGAGGACCAGTAGTGAGCAAGGGACTATTTTGTAGTGCATACGGGAACGATTAACGATGGTAAAAGCAAGAGCTTTAAGCCATGTGGTGCCCGATTTAGGAAATGTGATTATATTATGTCACTGTCCCGTGCTTGGAAACGCTTCAGGAAGGAGATGATGCCAGGAAGGAATCCAGATGACACCAAAACCCTTGGTATTGACAAAGTTCACGACCATTCCAGTTGGTCGCTTTGGGAAGCTGAGTCAAGAGTTGCTCAATCTCTTTGCTAAATTCCTGCTCTTCCACTGCAGGTGAAGGAATCTCAGAGTCTCCCGATCTTTCTCCATGAAGATTTTACACTACGAAAATTGTACTTGCTGTGAACGACCACAACCATTGAACACATTTATAACAGCCTTTTGTATTTTATAAGTTTTTTTTCCCATATGCCGGTGGAAGCAACAACTGATGATGGGAAGATACAATAATGTAATGAAAGTGTGAGTCATGCTTAGATATCATATTCTAAATAGATTTTGGCAAATTAGTATATCAGAGAGTATTTTTTTTTTTTTTTTTTTCCTACTTAAAACTCTATGACGCTGTAAGCTGAGGGATAGATACTGCACCAAATTAATTAACCAGGTAATTAATTATAAGGTATAGTTGTATAACAATTAACTTAATTTCTATAACTGGCATCACTGCATTTGTCTATATTTTATAATGACCCGTCATTATTTTTGAAGATATTTTTCAGATTAAAAGATCTCTAAATTCTAGCTGTATTTCAATGTTAGACACCTCGGCAAAACAATAGATCAGAAGAGTATTTTATTTCTGCAGTCTATGTGAGGGATTACATATGATCGATCATCACATCACATAATACATAATTTTATTTTAAGCTAATTTTGATGACACAAATATGCAAGCCCCCCAAATAATTAACACACACACACAATCAATATTAATATATATTATATATATATATATATATAATAATATATAATATTTGTGATTTTTCCACCAAGCTCGAACTACCGCGAGGATGTAGCTGACCCAGAATCAGCTCGACTACGACGGTTGTCCGACCAAGCATAAGCTCGTCGAGATTTAGCTCGACCCAGCACAAGCTAGTCGCAAATAATCTGTGCGATCGTTCAACAAATTCCCAGATAGCTCCAGATCCCAGATATTACCGGAATGATCAGATTGATAGCAATCCTTGCGCAATCACGGTGCCTAATCGCAAGAATATCGGAGTTGCATTTCAAATCAATTGTAATCCCTTTATTTCGCTCTTTCATTTGTATAAACATTATATATAAACCCCCTCCAATGATGGAAAAGGGGTTACGAAATTTTCATATAGTTCTTATTTTAAGCTCTCACAGCAAATACAAGAACAGTGGACGTAGGCTTGATAGGCTATTCGCAAGTATACAAAATCGCACAAGTAGTAAAGCTCAAGTAAATGAGTGTCGAATCTCGAGAGAACTACCTACCAAGTACCAAACTAGTCTATTTTATTGCTATTTGATGAAACAGAATTTTAAGAATGAATTAATGAAAAATAAAACAAACCAAAAAGTAAACAAAAGCAGAATTGTATAAATACTTTGGTAAAACGATCAATAAGACTAAACCTAGGGCACAGATTTCACACCAGTTTAATCATATGCATTGACAATTATTGCTAACCTAAATAAACTTATTCTAAAGGCCAAACTCCCTAATATTTCACTAACTTTCTCTCGAACAATTAGCGAATTAACCCTTAAGCAACAACCCAAAATATCTCTAAGTTGGATTTAGAAGCTAAGAGATCATTAAGTTCTATAGAATTTACCAGAGCCTTATAGATCGTGGTAACCTATCTCTAGCGTTCGCTCAATCTATGGTTTTATTACCTTAGACTAATCAGGTTTCATCTCTCGATCTCAACCCAACCCATAAAATCATTCAACTCTCGGGCCCTTAAGAATTGAAAGCATTACACACAATAATAAAACTTAGAATTAATGCTCAATTTAAAATCAACAACAACAACGTCAACACATATTCATAAATTAGGTTACATATTTAGCCCTAGAAAAAGGATTTAGTTCAGAGTTGCTATAATAAAAACAACCATTGTATAAACAAACATGAGTTCAAGAAAGAAAAATAGAAAAACTTCTCTAATTGGCAAATGAGAACTATAGGAATTCCGATCTCCAAAATAGTAGCCATTATTTCTCCTTCTCTAATCTCCCTAAAAACTAATTAAAGACCCTTATTTATAGTGCTAGGGTTTTAAAGTTAATTAGGAAAGATTTATATGCCTTAAACCATTCAGATTCGGACTAGAAGAATACAATAACCCAGAAACGGTCACTGCAGTGATCATTCTTTCTGTCCCACAAGTCTGGAATCTTCAGAATTTGGTGAATTCATTGACATGAACTTTGTAGCTCTCTGAATAAGCTTTCCAACGCCACAAGAATCATTGAATTCCAATTTCTACAGCTCAAGTTATGATCGAAACATCGAAACATACTCATCTTGAAGGATTTCCAAGTTTTACGTCGTATCTTCAACGCGTCACAACTTTCTAGTTGCAACTTTGATTCTTTCACCGTTTGTTCCTACTCGTCATAAATTCCATCGACATCATTCTTCTTCATTCAAATATCATTTTTAACCCGAAAATACTCAAAATACACTCGTGATCCCGTAAAAGGTATTTATGAAGTAATTAACTCAAATTTCACAATAAAAACACATTTTTCCACAAATAATCCAATTGAATCATTAACAAAATATGTATTTACAAGCTCTTATCAAGGCTCAAGAGTTTGCCTCGCCAAACCACTTTAAAAATCTCTTTGTTCTTTACTTTTTATATTCTTCACTCACTCATCGTTGATTATCTGTAATCACGCACACACTAGTTTCGATCCCGCCAAGGTCGATCAGATCACTCTAGTTGGTGCAGATTTCTGTATCAACATTTTGGCATTAGAAGAAGGGCCTCCGTATCAGTCACAGCAACCTACCCAATCCAGGCCCACAATGGTGCACACTATATCAAAGACCACCACCGGAAACCTTGAAAATGTGGAAACCACCCACCAGGAGGTGCAATAGGATGCCACTGGACGCTGACCACCTATGCCACCAACTCAGCACGTCACGAATAACTAGGGGGCAGGGACGTCAAACCCCGAGAATGGTCAGCTAGTGAAGATGATCAAAACAATGGTTGCACAGGTGATGCAACAAAACGTGGCTGAGCTGAGGAATCAGTAACCAACTGCCTAGAACCTCAACTAGCCACGCTTCACCAATGCCACCTCAACAGGTATGAATTATACAGGTGGCCAGTCTGGTTCATCGGCGCCAAGAGGCGACCGATACCCCCGACATCACAAACTGCATTCTGCTCACGAGCTTGAGTCCCACGGGCAAACTAACCCCAGAAGGCGGCTACGGAAGCAACCACTAGGGGAAAGTGAAGGCAACAATCACCCCCGAGACGCTCGACGGTATCCCCAACGTCAGCGTTTCGGTATTAACCCATGCCCAAGACAAGATCGATCCTCACAAGCTTGCGAGACGAGTCATATGTACCAATCTGGCAATGATCGTCGTTCCGATTATAACCAAAGTTGTGAGCAATGTATTGACAAGCATGATAGCACTTATCAGCCTAGCTATCATGACTCAACTTTGCGCATCAACACACATACTGGAGGGGCTTCGCAAGCGACAGACTTGCGAACTCATTTGCTCAAAGTAAGGCTGAATAGAGCCAGCTACGACAACTACAATGAAGACATAGATCGCGTGCAGAAAATGCTCGATGATCTAAAAGCCCGCTAGAACGGAATGGCTGAAGAAATAGTAAGTTCCCCCTAAAGGTGGAAAAGCAACCAGCCCGACCCGCCGCGGGCCCGTTACTGCAAATGGCGGGTTGGTCCTGACCCGCCCAGTGACATTGGCGGGCCGGGTTAGGCCCGCCAATATTAGAGAATTGGCTGGCCCAACTCGGACCGCCAACCCTAACCCTCCGGGTTAGGCACGAGTTGGGCCGGGTTAACCCGCTTTTTGATTTTTTTTTTTTTGATTTTGTTTTGTTTTGTTTTATTTTATTTAAGTTTAAATGTTTAATTAACTTTTCAAATGAATAACTAACAATTTATAAATGTAATTGTTTTTAGTTAATTGTTAATTTCTTTTCAAATATCAATAATTAAATTAAATTAATTTTTTTTTTTTTGTTAACATTCCAAATATTAATTCAATTTTAATACATTAAAATTGTAATATAAGAATAATTAAATTTATTCATTTATTAAAAAATAAAATAAGAAATTACAATAATTATTACCTCGTTAAAAACCTCACCAAGAAAAACCCAATAGGACAAAAACTTGGTAAGGAAAAAAGAGTGCAATAATTGACAATTAATTTACAAGTTACAATTTACAAAACAACTAATTTTGGGGTTCACTAGGACCTCCCTCATCCGTATCATCTATATTACAAAATTGAAATGATTCTATTAAAGTATCGTCGACAACCTCGTATTGACCTTGATGGCGCGACCGTTCCCAATCTCGAAGACATGTGAGGACTTCAATCATTTGTGGTGAAAGTTTAGTCCTCCTTTCATTTAAAATTCTTCCACTTGCACTAAATGTTTGTTCGGATGAGACGGTTGAGACAGGAACAGCGAAAACATCCAAGGCAAGTCTTGATAATACCGGAAAAATACATTTTCTGGCTCTCCAATAGTCTAAGAGATCAATGTTGGCTCTCTGTTGTGGATCTACTGGTAACATTTCAGGGGTTACCAAATATTGTTG
Source organism: Pistacia vera (assembly GCF_008641045.1). Classification (NCBI taxonomy): domain Eukaryota; kingdom Viridiplantae; phylum Streptophyta; class Magnoliopsida; order Sapindales; family Anacardiaceae; genus Pistacia; species Pistacia vera. Next base: position 90,687 of record NW_022196248.1, read on the forward strand.
AAGCTCATTACTCTGCGACTGCATGGAAGACAGTACATTAGTTGTTGTTGTTGGTGGAGCTTCTGAAGAGGAGGCTGTGCTTCGGATTCGGGTCCTCTTCGGCCTATTCAGTGCACCCCAAGAGTAGAAGTCTTCATTTGTTTCTTCTGATGCAGCTTCCCTGGATGTTTCGCCTCTTTGCGGGTTCCCATACCTGTTTTCATACTGGAAATATACTTCGAAAAGTGTATTTTTTACCTCTCCTATTTGATTGGCATATACTTCGGTTTGTAAATTTTCACATAAATTGTCAAAACCATTTTCTAAACCTGCTAATTTAATTCTAGGATCAAATATAGCACCTAAACAATAAAGAAAAGGAATGGGTTCCCAATATTTTAAAAAAAAAATTTCCATTGCCTTTATTGGTGCATTTAAAATTACATTGTCTTTGTTTTTTATAAATAACTCGGAAATTTTTATAATTGTATGTATTACCAATGGACTAGTAGGATAATACACACCAGAAAGTTGTAAAGTGGATTGGTAAAAAGTTTTAAGAAAAGAATGAAATACTTTAGCTATTTGCCAATCATTTTCTACCAAATAATGAGGACCTCTATTATTTGCTACAAAATAACTAATTATATTAGCATAAGGTAAACATGAATCAAGCATTAAATAAGTACTATTCCATCTAACAGGCATGTCTAATGCAAAAGTTTTAAGAGACATATTTGATTTTATACAAGCGTCTTGAAATTCAGCATTTCTTTTATTACTACTAGTAATCCAAGCTAAACAATCTCTAATTCTATTAATATTTTCTTTAATTGTTTTCATACCACTTTTCACAATTAAATTAATAACATGGCATGCACAACGTTGGTGAAAAAACTTCAAATTGTTATATAAAGGATAATTACTTTGAAAATAATCTATAGCTTTACTATTAGAACTTGCATTATCTAAAGTTAAACTTATCACTTTACTAACAATATCATAATCTTCTAAAACTTCAACAATTTTATTATAAATTTGTTCACCACTATGATCAACATCCATTAATCTAAATCCTAATAAAGATTTATTTAATTTACATTCATTATCAAAATAATGACTAGTCACACAAATATAATCTTGTTTAGCTCTACCACTCCAAATATCGGCAGTTAGAGCCACACTAACATGACAAGTATGTATTTTATTTTTTAATTCTAATTTCATTTTTTTAAACAATTTTATTAAATCATTTCTAGCTGAAGTTTTAGAATAACTTTTAAATCCTGGAAAAAATGAATTTTGAACAAATCTTTCAAAATATTTATCTTCAGCCATATTAATAGGTTGATCAGTTGCAGCAATATATAAAGCTAATTGTTCCCTATATACATCAGAACTATAATGCCAATTAGTACCCATATTAGTTACTTGAGTTTGATTGCTTTCTCTATTTCCATGTTGATTAATATGTTTATTAGCATGACTTTTTAAAGTACTAGTACCATTACCTGAATCAGCTTTATAAATATTTCCACAGTATTTGCATCTCGCTTTCTTGACTTGAACGTCATTTTCTGTCTCGTAAAACTTGTCGAAATGCGCCCAAACATCTGATGTGTGTCTGTCTTCGCTTCCGACGGCAGTTGATGATCCCGCCTCAGATTGAGATGAAGTTGGACGAGCACGACGATTACGAGGACGACTTCTAGAACCACCGGGAGCTGTTGGAATCGGGGGCATAATTTGAGGTGTATCGGATTTTGAGAATGGGAAAGCGGGACTATTTGAATCTCCTCCTGCATTTATGTTGGTAAAATCAGCGAGACTAGGACTAGGATAGTAGTTTCCGTCATCATTGTAATTGATGGGAGAGAAATATCTATCCATTGTAGTTGAAAAAAAAAATTGATGTAGAAGAAATAAAAATTAAAGAAAGAGAATTGGAATTTGGAAATTGGAATTTGGAATTTGGAAAATTGGAAATATGAATTAAAAATTACAAAAACTAATAAAAATTAAAATATGAGCAAATTGCAAAAACTAATAAATGAATAATTGAGAGATTAGAGATTAGAGAATATGAGAGAATGAGAGAATTTGAGTTGTGAGAAAAATGTGAGAGTTTAGGGCCAATTTATAGGAAAAAATGGGAAAGAAAAATGACGAAATAGACCCCTCCAACGGCTATATTTCAAGGATAAAAGGGTAATTTGTAAAATAAAATAAAATTTTTTATTATTTTTTATTTTTTTTCGGCCAACCTGCCGGGTTGGCTGTTGCAACCCGGTGGGTTAACCCGACCCGACCCACCAGGTTGCAACAGCCAACCCGGCGAGTTGTCGGGTCTCTTGCAAAAGAGACAAAACAGTAACCCACCGGGTTGCGAGTTACCATTGTGCAACTCGGCCCGCTCGGGGGTTGCTGTCGGGTTAGGGTCAACCCGGACCGCCATCTTGGCAGTCTGGGTTTAACCCGCATTTTTACGGGCCGGGTTAGGGTTGACCCGCCTAACCCGGCCCAAATTTTCCACCTCTAGTTACCCTTTTACTGAGGAAGTTCGCCAGGCTCCGCTTCCACAAGGATTCAAGGCATTAGAGCTACACTAGGTCTGTGACTTGGCGAAATGTTGATGCTTCGCAGTCACACTGGTATAGGATGCCAAGAGGTGATATAAGAGGCTCAAGGCCTGGCAACAATTCTCCTTGCTGTACTTACAACAATTTCAAGTGAGAAGACAGCTCACAATGTCGCTCAGCGACTTGAGTAACATTCGTCAGAAGAGAGATGAAACATTGACCTCGTATTTAACGAGGTTCCAGAATGAGCAAGCAAAAGTTTCGAATGCACCCGAAAAGTCCATCCGAACTTTGCTAATTGTAGGGATCAAGCTGAACACAGAGTTTGGAAAGAGCTCCAAAGTGAAGATCACGTGAGCTTGGCCAAATTTTACCAAATGATTGCAAAACACCAGTGGGTAGAAAGCTCGCTGGCAGCATTGGCCAGAAGTTTGACTCGAGGGGTCTCAAAATTTAGTTTGTTGCTGGCACCTCATTGTTGTACTAAATTCTTCTCAGCCTAAGTTGCCTCGGCTTCAACCTTAGCTCGTGCGACCTTAGTCGCTTTGAGCTTGTCAAGGAACTCCATTTCCTTGACCCCGAAGGTCTCCACTTCCTCCCTAAGCCGCTCGAGCTTAGCCTGCTTAACTTCCTTCTCTTTCTTCGCAACCTCAGCCCTGGCCAGAGCATCTTCTTTCACCGTCTCTGCCAGTTGCTACCCTTTATGAGTGCCCTCCAAGGTGGGATAGCACTCATTATAGAGAAGTTTGCTCACCATGGCAGCCTAAAAAAAAGATAAGATGGAAAGTAAGGAAGAAGTAATGATAGCATGTGAATAAAAGAAACGAAAGGCGAACTATTAGTACCTCTGCCGCATAGTTGCACAGCAAGGCTAACATCTCGGTGGGAGCAGTATCCCTAACGACCATGAATGTTCGTAGGGTGACGCCATCCCTGGCCGTCGCGACCCTAACACTGATGTGGTCGGGGAGTTGGTCGATTAGCTCATCAACCATAGCTTGAGCTACTTCGTCTGTCTTCTTGTCTCCCCGCCAAGACGAGCTGGACTTACTTCCCTCGACAACAACAATCTCACCCGCAGAAGCGGATTTCTTCTTGGCCATAGTCTTTTTTTGGCCACCAGCCTGCACAGTGACCTCTTTGCCCGAGCCAACTTGTTGCTTAGCCACTTTCTGCTTTCCCAAGCCTGCCAAAGGCTTGGATGATTTCTTCTTGCCCAAGCCATCATGCTGCTTAGGTCTCTTCTATTTTCCTGAGCCCCCAGTTAGCTCGAGCATTTTCTTTACCAACCCTTTTGGGGTTCAGAGATACCTTTCCTGCCAACTCCCTTCGAGGCAGTCATGGGCTTCTTCACACTTGGGCTTTCCCCAAGTTCTCCTCTGTTGCACTTTGTGCCAGCAAGGTCGATGGGTTGCATCGTCGCCAAAACAGTTGATGCTTTCTTGGCAATCGCGGAAACTACCGCCGCCTTTTTCTTGAGGCCCTTTGGTTTCTCGGCCCACATTTCTGCAAAAAAAAAAGCAAACAGTAAGCAACCTATCCGCGCGGGGAAATAAGAGTGAGCAAATGATAACTTAACCTTTTTCAAGAATGGCGAAAAAATTGGCATCATCTTGACAGAAGCCATATGCCCTCAGGTAAGGAAGCATGAGGATCTCGTTAACGTTACGCTGACCGTCGGGAAGGTTGCTGAAACACTGAAGCCTCTACAAGCTCACGGCAGGAAGATAGTTCTGCTCGAGGTTAACTGCAAAACAAAACAACTCAATTAGCTAAAACACAAAGCTTGAAAGCGACCCTCGCACTCACGAGAAGTCAAAGTCTTACTCACTTTCGAAGCGAAAACGCGGGTCTCTCGGGCTTCATAGAAGAAAGATTGGGAGTCCCAATGCGGGACCTTCTTCAGGACATTGACCAGCTCGTTGAAACGTACCATCCTCGCCTTGGAAAGGTAGTACGTTTGGTCTTGCCCTTTTTTGAGCCTGTACAGGTGGACAAACTCCTCGACAAATGGCTCGCCCAATTCAGCGATCATGTACGCAATGTACAAACCCATGATTATGACGTATGAGTTCATGGACAGTTGGAGAGGAATGATGTCAAACCACCTCAGAATGCTATCAATAAAATAATGAGAGGGAATGGATACCCCGCATCTTAGGAGGGTCTCAGAGATCGCCACCCAACCGGGTGAGGGATTCTTCCGAGAATAGCCCCTAGAACCATCAAATTAAGCTAAGGCGCATAAACCGCTCTTATGCACTCTAGATCCCCGATTGTAATCGAGGATTGTGGTTCTCTTCGCAACCTATGAACTGGAGATCGCTTGCGGTAAGCCAACTACACCGAGACGCGATTGGACGAGCCCACCTCATCGGGGTCCGAACTCCTTGTGACGAGTTCCTCGGAGACCTTAGGGATTATGTCCCCAAGGACTGCCGAGCCTGCAGGTGAGTCAAACATGCGATCAACCGTGTGACTGCTAGAAGAAGACATAATTATAGCTCGCCTCTAGGTACTTGAAACAAAAGCGAACATGTGTTAGAGCTCAAAAAACTCGGCGACGTATCCACACTTGCTTTCAGTTCAGGCACCCAAGATAGCTCGCCCCACACGACGAACGCACATGACCTACCCAAGATTCCAAGGGCCACCGCAATAAACCCTCCTTAAACCCAAGACCGTCGGAGACACATCAAAAAACCCTACTAAAGCCCTAGAAAACTCAATGTGGCCATAACAGTGGCCACACTTTGATGCGAAAATTGGAAAAATAAATAAAGAGAAGGAAAAAAAGCCTTACCGAAATGAGAGCAGTTGAAGAACTCGTCGAAAAGAGCACTGTGATGACGATGAAGCAGCGACAGAATGAACGAAGACGTCAGAGAATTCTCGTAAGTTGAATGAGTTTTTTATGACATTGCCAGCTTTTATAGTGTTTTGCATGGGAGAAAAAAGGGCGGGGTTCAATCGTGACCATCAATCTACAGTGAATCTCGACCCTTCGTTTGTCAAACAATCTTAGCCCTCAGACATGGCCACGTGTCGTCCATCCACAACGAGTAACAAACCGTCAGACTGCTGTAATGATAACCGTTGCCGCACGTGGACAACTATAGTCTCCCATGCGCGACGAAATGTGACTGCCAAAGGTTACCGCATTTAATGCGTCATGACTACATTGAATTTATATAACTGCCCTAATTTTTCATATTCTGAGTCTGTCAAGTATCGCAGGAAATAAAAATCCAAGTGTGAAGTATCTCGACCAGGCACAAGGTCGACCCTCGAAGCTCGATCGAACCTGCATCTGGTGACCTGTTGATAATGTTGAGCTTGGTATCGAATCGAGCAATAGTCTTCAAAGCCTGAAACGAGCATTGAACACTAGAGGGCAGATGTTGTGTGTGATTTTTTCACCAAGCTCAGGCTACTGCGAGGATGTAGCTCGACCCAAAATCAGCTCGACTACAACGATTGTCCGACCCAACATAAGCTTGTCGAGATTTAGCTCGACCCAGCACAAGCTAGTCGTGAACAATCCGTGCAATCGTTCAACCAATTCACAGATTGCTCCAGATCCTAGATATTATGGGAACGATCAAATCGACAGCAATCCTTGCGCAATCACATCGCCCAATCACGAGAATATCGGAGTTGCATTTTAGATCAATTGTAATCCCTTTATTTTTGCTCTTTCTTTTGTATAAACATTGTATATAAACCCCCTCCAATGATGGAAAAGGGGTTACGAAATTTTTATAGAATTCTTATTGTAAGCTCTCACAGCAAATACAAGAACAGTGGACGTAGGCTCTAGAGTTTACCTCGTCGAACCACTTTAAAAATCTCTTTGTTCTTTACTTTTTATATTCTTCACTCACTCATCGCTAATTATCCGTAATCACGCACACATCAGTTTCGATCCCGCTAAGGTCAATCGGATCACTCTAGTTGATGCAGATTTCTGTATCAACAATATATATATATATATGTTTTTTAGATTAATTAAGAGGGATTTTTTTAATATATCACTAAATAATGTTTTTTTTTAATGTAAAACCAGATCCACATCCACCCAATTTCTCTTCCAATGTATCTTCAGTAGGCGCTCTGACATTGAGGACTTTTAAATAATTTGTATGATCTCCCGCCATCCCTTTCCTAAAGAAGACTTTAGTTTTAATCCCTTCATTGACTCTACCATCTCACCTCTAAAAATGTTTCATGTTATCAAAACTGCAGAATTTTGATATTTCTTCTGTCACATTTTGACCTTCTTCTATCACCTCTATGTTTGCAGGAGCATAATCAAAAATTCATATGGCTAATGGCCTATTGACAATAAAAGACCACAAACCTTGGGAGATTTACCAACAAACGGCAAGAAAAACTAGAATGCAACAATGATTGGCTGGTTGCAATGGTTGTCCTGAATAATGGTAGGAATGGATTTGGTGGAAGCAAGTGGTGACTAGTGAAATAGGTAGCGAAGTTAGGCAGTGAAGTCCGGCCACCACGTCAGGCGGCAATGCTTGGCTGGTGAACTAACGATCGACACCTTCAAAACCTTTTGCCCGTTTGTTTTCCATTGAGATCTAAAGGCAAAGATGTAATTGCATATGACTCATGAATAAATGATTATTAATACAAAATGTACTGATAAAGACTTATATTCTACCCCTTTTATTTGGATTAGTAAAGCTCACACCACCAAGGCGCAATTAGACTAAATTATTATTCTTATCAAACAACAAAATTATATACCGTCTAACTTGAGATGAAACAACACTAACGAGCTCTGCTCAATGCAAAATGTACAGATGAAGACGTATATTCACCATTTCTTTTTTTTTTCTTTTTTTTTTTTTCTTAAACTAACTTTATCCTTCTAAACTACTCCTACGTGGTCAAGTGGTTTGATATGAACTTTCAAATTTATTACTCAAGAGGATTTAAATTTGAGTCTTTCTTCGATTGCTAATATGAATAATAATTAAAACTCTTATTTGATCAATAGTTTTAATCGGACACCCACAATCACAAATAATAATAATAATAATAATAAATAGAAAAAACACTACCCTTCTCCCTGAGTACATCCGCCTACCCAATATAACCCCAAGCCACTGAGCCCAATATATTTAGAGTTGGGAGGGTAAAAGTTTTAAGAGGATACTAAATACACCTCTATTATATTTTAAGAAAAAGGCTATTTAAATCTTATTTAACATCGAAAATAGCTGCGTATTTAGGTCCAATTATGGTTTTTATTTGCATCCCTTTTCAAACTTAATTAGGGTGTTTGTTTACAATACTTCCCCTCATTTCAAACTTTATAAGGGTTCTTGTTTACATCACATTTTCCCCAATTTCTTAATTAGGTTTTTTGTTTATATCCCCTTTTTCCAATTTCAAATTTGAAACTTCCTTTTTCTTCTTTATATCAGATTCATTCCGTTGTGTGATTACTTTTTCCATAACTTTCATCAAACAAAGAATTATTTGAAATAAAAAAAAAATCAATGATTTAAAAAAAATTAAATTTAGGTTTTATGTAAGAATTAAAGGTTAAAAATTAAAATTAAAATATAAAATAAAGAATGAGTGTGTTTAGAAATATATCATTAAGGTTTAACTTGTCGAAACAAAAATACATTTAAAAGAGATTGTAATTAAGCTCAGGCTAAAAATCATTTCCCAAATTTTAATCCTAAAATATTTAGGAAAACTAATGCAACAAGTAAAGATAAGCCCAATACATCTTGGTATTCCTAGAATATAATTAAAAATAAATAAAAACAAAACCAAATTAGTAAAGTAAAATAAACATTGAAAAATTATAAAGGTATGTTCGGTTACCCTTTTTTGCCTTTGTTTTCACTTTTTGGCATAGAATTTTATTTATTTACCATTTTGTAAAATTCGTTTTGGCATGCCATTTTGTAAAATTCTATCTGCTGGAAACGGAGAAACGGGTGGGCTGAGAGAGAAAGCTTCTTTTTTAATAAAAAAATCTTTTTTTTTTCATTTTTTTCCCTCCTTAAAATAAAAAATTTCATTTCAAATTAATTTTTTTTTTTCTTTGCATTTCAGATAAACTACCGAACACATTTTTAGTTTACATCTTTTCAGATACTGACAAACATACCAACACATTTTTCATTCTTACTTTTGCTAATCATTTTCAATATTTTAAAAAATACAGAATACTAATACACAAAATTTATAAAAGAACAGACCAAAAATTCTTATATTCACTTTTTTCAATCAATAAAATCATTATTTGTCAATTTAATTTTTCTTCAGCTTGCAAAGTTTACTTACATAACCCGATCAGTTGTCTCACAACGGGGCAGGTTGTATAACTCCAAACTCAGCCGTTAAAATAAAAAACTAACCGTCCATATTGAAGAGCCACAAGTCCTCTGCGTTCTGACCAAAAATCAGATTGATCAGACTAGAGATCACCTTCCGATCGTCAGGCTGAAGAAGGATAGACGAACTGAAAAATTCTGCAACTCAACTCTTTGATTTAGCTGTCTTTCTAGCGGCAAAACTCCACAAAAAAATGGCTATCATGAAGCTGACTGTTGGATGTGAAGATCTTGCTGTAAAAAACAACGCTATGAAATTTGAGCAAAAATGGAGCAAGATTCACCGTTGGATCGTCACCGGAATAACCTGGTGTGGCTGCCTCTTTCTCACTTCTTCAGATTTTGTTTCTATAAGCATACCCTCTTTCTCACACTATTCACCCACTCAAAAAACAAACAAACCTGCTGCCCTTTTTTTTCATTTTCATTTTTTTTTTTCTTTTAGTTTTGGGCTTTAGGATTTTGGGTCATCCTCCACATGAGGGAAACCCAAGCCTAACAAATCTCCCCCCTTTCCCAACTATGTGGGGAAATGGACCATACCGACAATAGCTTGACAAACTTCAAGCTTCTCCCTTTCTAAAGCCTTTGTCAACGTATTCGAGCCATTGTCATCTATATGGATCTTCTCAAGTTCAAATAGGTCATCGTGAAGAGTATCCCTTATCCAATGATACCTTATATCAATATGCTTAGATCTCGAATGAAATGTAGAATTCTTCACAAGATGAATAGCACTTTGGTTGTCACAAAACAAAACATACCGTTGTTCTTTAAAACCAATCTCTCTCATGAACTTCTTCATCCATAGCAACTCCTTACAAGCTTCTGTTATAGCAATAAATTTTGCTTCTGTCATAGAAAGTGCAACACACTTTTGCAATCTCAACTACTAAGAAACAACTCCACCAGCAGAAGTAATTAGGTAACCAGAAGTAGACTTACAAGAATCCATGTCTTTGACCATGTCAGTATCTGTGGAGCCAACCAAAACTAGTTTATCACTTCCAAAACAAAGTTTTAACTTGGAAGTGCCTCTAGATACCTCATAATCCACTTCACTGCATCCTAATGCTCTTTCCCTAAATTTGACAGAAATCTGCTAACAGCCCCAGCTGCATAAGCTATATCTGGTCTCGTACACATCATTGCATACATCAAGCTTCCTACAGCTGAAGCATAAGGGGCTCTTTCCATTTCCTGTTTCTGAATATCTGTAGATGGACTTTGCTTTGCACTTAGCTTGAAATGAGTAGCTAAATGAGAACTCACTGCTTTGGCCTTACCCATGTTGAACCTTTCAAGCACTTTTTCAATATACTGCTCCTATGACATATACAATTTCTTCTCCTTTCAATCTCAACAAATTCGAATGCCAAGAATTTGCTTTGTTGGCCCTAAATCCTTCATAGCAAATGACTTACTCAATTGCTTCTTCAAATCATCAATCTTAAAAGAATTCTTGCCAACTATCAACATGTCATCAACATAGAGCAATGAAATAATAAAATTGTCATTAGAAAATTTTTGCACAAATACACAATGATCAGAAGTAGTCTTCTTATAACCATGTTCCCCCATAACTGACTCGAATATCCTCATCAAACTTTACACCCATACTAGACAATTGATCAAAGCAGCTTTGGAATTCATTCAAGTGATCCAAAATAGAACTCCCTTCCTTGTATCTCAAATTCATAGCTTGTTTAAGCAAAAACAATTTGTTATTTCCTGTTTTTTAAGCATACAAGGTCTCAAGTTTGTACCACAAAGTCCTAGCACGAGTCTCATTAGCAATATGATTCACAACATTGTCCTCTACCCATTGCCTAATGTACCCACACACTTCTTCGTGCTCAAACTCCCGTTCTTTGTCACTTTTAGAATTAGGTTTTTCCAAAGCAAATATCGGCAAGTGTAGTCTTTTCAAAAATAGAAGATCTTTCATTTTCCCTCTCCACTTATGATAATTTGTTCCTTTCAAACAAACTATTTTACTCAAATTTGCCTCCATCATTCAAACAATCTACAACCTCGCTCTGATACCACTTTGAAAAGAAATAATGTATTAACAAAATATTTCCTACTTGAATGAATCTGTGAGGAGCAAAACCTTGAGCAAATATGTCAGCAAAGCACCCAAAATTTAGGATGTATAACTCCAAACTCAACCGTTAAAATCAAAAACCAACTATCCAGATTGAAGAGCCACACATCCTTTACGTTTTGACCAAAAATTAGGTTGATCAGACTAGAGATGACCTTCCGATTGTCAAGTTGAAGAAGGATAGATGGACTGAAAAATTCTGCAACTCAACTCATTGATTTGATTGTGTTTCTAGAGGGCAACCTCCATTAAAAAAAAAAAAAAAAAGGCTTATCACAAAAACTGATTGTTGAATGTGAAGATGTGTCGGTCAACAAACCGCTTTGAAATTTGAGCAAAAACGGTGCAAGATTTTTGTAACGCCCCACTTGAGGTACGTAGTTAAGATTTGAAAATGGCTTGAATGTTTATTGATATCTCATTTGGGTCGTATGTTGTAAATTGTTGGTTTACCCTTGGTTGAAGGGTGTATTGGTTTGGTTGAGTGGTTGCCCTGAAAAATTGTAAGACTTGGCGAAATCTTGATGTTACAGCCTTCGCCGGGTGTGAAGAAGAATCTTCGCCGCGGCGATGAAGTGCTTACAACCCCTGTGTAGTGCTGTGGGTTTTCACCGGGGCGGAAGAAATAGCTTCACCGCGGCGCAGAGATCGGCTGAAATTTTCCCTTGAGAGTTAGAGAATTTTTCCTTTTGAGACTCAATGACCATTGCTACCCCTAATTAGCAGGAAAAGTGGAGAGTGAAATGCAAGGAAATTACATGGAGAATAGTTTGAATGTGGGATGTTTTTTGCAAAGAATGAAAGGTCTTAGGTGGAATTTCAAAGAGAGGAGCAAGGGTATAGTGGGAAGGTGAGAAAATATGAGATATTAAGGGTTAGCTTAGAAACCCTTTCATTGATTCCTTCTCCACCGCCTCTTTCATCCTTCACTTCTCTCAAATTTTCATCCAATTTTCCAAGGATCTTTGAAGAGCTTTTGACTAGAAATTGATACAAGTTGATCCTAAACCCTTAAAGGTAAGAATCCTTACTGTAGATGTGAAGTTTTATTGTGAAAGGTAGGATCCTTATTGAGTTTGTATGAAGTTTAAGAGAAATATCAAGCCATCAAGAGTAGAGAGCTTAAGGTTTCTCCTTGAGCCTAGGTAAGTAACCCACCTAAGTTGTGATTTGCATGATTGAATGATGTGTAGAAATTTATATATGATTAATGTTGAATTTTTTATGTTGAAATGGAGTGATGAATTCATGAATGAGTTCAATGTTTGTATATGAAGGAATTCCCACCATGAGTAGGGTGGATGTGTTGATAATTTTGGTGTTAGAAGAATGGAGAGAATGAGAAGAATTGAGAGGAATATTTGAAGTGTGTTTTCTTTGCAGGATGTGTGATGATTTAAAGAGTTGAACTCCAATTTTGGAGGGGTAAGAAAGAGTATGATAAGAAATAGAGTTTATGTTTGCACACATATTTTTTGATGAAATGCTAAAAGAAAGCATATAAGTAGAAGTAGAGAACCTTACTTTATGCAAACATAGCATATTTGCATTTCATGAATGCATATAAGAAAGATTTTTAGGCATGAGCCATCCTTATGCATATGTTTAATTGAGTAATCACATGAGAAAGAAATATGAGAAATGAGAAGAACCCTCTAAGAATAGAGGTAAGAAAAGAATCAATCTCTTAGAATAAAGAGAAAGAAAGAATTGGCACTAGAAAATTAAATGAATATTAAGTGCTACAGAAAAGAAATAAAATAGGTTGTGCGTGGGGGAACCCGTGAGTGTAGAGTTACCGCATGTGAACCGCCAGAGAGAGCGGGGTCTCCGCCATGAGAGAGCGGAATGACAATGAGAAAAAAGAATTTGTATAGCCATGAGAATACATGCAGATGAGAGATGTACACGGAAAGAAAGTACACTCACATGACAAGGGTTCTGAATCCATGCATCGACCAAGACGGCAGAGAATAAGATAAGAAAAGAAATAGAAAGAAAAGAAAAGAAAGAAAATGCATTGTTATGCTTTAATGTCTGTGCCTGCATGGTTATGATATTCTCCATGGGTGATGAGAATAGAAAAAAGAAAAGAATAGTGAGAACTAGAATTAGAGAAAGTGACAAGAGTACGAAAAGAATTGATGAGGAATGCACAGGGATTATAGAGTAGAAGTTTTACTTACTGGAGCATCTTTGTGCTTACCGTTGTTTCTTTGTGTAAAGGACATAGGTGAGGACAGGTCGGTATGGACGTCGGCAAGCGGGGAGACTTAGCTGCATGTCCATGTTTTTTAGAGCTTTTGTACAAATGATGTTTACTATGTAAAGAATGTATTTATTAAGTAAAGAAAATTTTGGGCCCAACTATTTGATAAATATTTGTTCTTTTATTGATATATTTTATGAATACGATAGTAGAAAGAGTTGTTACAGATTACGTTGGATCAATCGCCGGAATAACCTGGTGTGGCTACCTTTCTCTCTTCTACAATTTGTTTCTAGAGCATACCCTCTTTCTCACCTATTCACCCACTCAAAAAAAAAAAAAAAAAAAAAAAAAAAGGAACAAAGCTACTGCCCTTTTTTTCATTTTCATTTTCATTTTTTTCTTTATTTTTGGGCTTTAGGATTTTGGGCCTCCCACATGAGGAAACCCAAGCCCAACATTTTCATCATCTTAATTTTACAATAATTATTTAATTATTTATATTATAATTATAATAATATATATAGAAACTGAATGGGAGATATATTAATTTTTTTTAAGGGTTAAATACTATGAACCTTTTTTTTTTTTTTTAATCTCCTTGTGATAATTCATCTTTTTAATCCCACGGTGACGGTAGAGTTAAAAGTAGTTATATTTAATGTCAACTCAACACTTTTATCATCATTAGACACATAAAATAAATGGTTCATAAACGTGTCAAAAAATTAGGCTCATTGGGTTCAGGGAAAACTATCTAGTTTTTCAAAAAAGTTAACATAAAATTTGTTTTGTTGTTGTCTTTACCTATTTTTTAAAATGTTTTCTAAAATTTATTAATTTCCTTTAATCCCCTAAATTTGTTAATTTAACTAAACAACTCTCAAAAAAAAATTTAAAAGTTGACAAAAACACCCAAACAACCCAAATTTACCAGATTCTGGCCACTACTACTGGAAGCTGGCCAGAATCTGGTGTAATGGCACACTACCAATACATCGATACGGCAACTCTGGCTACCCTCTGGCGGTGGTGGCCAGCTGTCTGTATTTAATGGTGGATTGGAGGTGTTTTTGTTAACTTTTAATATTTTATTATAGAGGTGTTTAGTAAATAAACAAATATAGGGGGTATTTTTATTAATTTTCAAATTCTACATCGTAATACCCACCCAATTTAACTTTTTTCATAAGATTATTCTAAAAATTACCCAATAATGAACCAAACGGAGCCTAACTCACAGTATCTTGGTTCAATAAGTAATTGTTTTTATATTATAAACAATTATTCAATATAATATTTATAATTTTAAATATAAAATTAAATTAGTATACAAAGTTAGTTTAAATATTTTAATAATATAATTTTAAAATATATATATATTTAATATTTAAGAAAATATTATAGCTAAGATATTATTAATTTTTATAATAAATAATACTAATATTAAATTATAAGAAAAAAAAAAAAGATTTATGCCTACTTAGGATAAGCGGTCCCAACTCCCAAGCTCCAAGAATTGGCAACAAACAATGTATTTATAAAAGATGAGTGTTGAATCTTAAAACATAATAAATTGGGAGATGCAGTGGGATAGGTGGGAAAATGCGGTGGTGGACTGTTCGGTGGGCAGATGGGGTTCGGCGTCGGCTGGTTGCGGAGGAATTTTGTAGTTGCAGTGAAGGGGAAGGTGACTGTGTGGTAAATATTCCTTCACAATTTCAAGTTTTTAAACCCCAAGATATGACAGAACGAGGCAAGTAGCTGTCCGAGATTGTTTAATTTAGAAAGAAAAGACAAGAAAAGGAATAAAGTTTATATTCTATATAGTATATCAAACGTCTTTTCATTTTACGTATTTAAAAAAAAAAAAAAAAATTGTTTCAAATTTTCATTTTTCGAATATTCCTCAATTTAACCAATCTTTATAATATTTTTGAAAATTTTAAAATAGAGGAATATCTCACCCAATACCTCTCTTATCGTAATAAATAAATGGAAGTAAAGTTTAGGAATATTTAAAGGGATAATTATGAAAACCCTTAGGCTGTGTTTGGTTAGGGTTGTGGGCAGATTCTATCTTTGATTCTAAACATCCTTTTGTTTGGTTTGACAATAATATAAGATTACGTGAATGTTTCATTCCCAATTATGAATATTATTGGTCATTTTGATGGTTATTAGATTACCTTATCCAGGGGTGTTAATCTTTTTTTACTAGGGTTGTCTTTTATTTTTTTTTACCAAATTTGCCCTTAAATAAGAGCTATTTTCAACTGAATTGCCCTCCAATGTCTACCAAATAACAATGCCCTAGACCGCCCACATTTGAGAATTTAGCTAAAACACCCCAACCGCAAAAATTTTAAAAGTTAACAAAATACTCCAGCCACCTGCAATAGTCGCCAGATCAATGCACGACTGGCGGGATTTGGCTAGCCGTGTGCAGATCTGACTATTTTTGGCCATATCGAAGGCTTAAAATAGCCAAATTGTCTTAGATCTGGCCGAAAATGGCCAAAATAGATTTGGCCATTTTTTGGCCATTTCCGGCCAAATCCATGACAATTTGGCTGTTTTTGGCCTTCAATCTAGTTGGAAACAGCCAGATTGGCCTGGATCTGGCTGGAAACAGCTAGATCGTCATGGATCTAGCCATTTCCACAACGATCTAGCTATTTTCGACCTTCGACATGGTCGGAAACAACCAAAACAGAGCACAGCCGGCTAAATCTTGTCGGTCGTGCGCCATTTTGGTGACTGCCACTAGCAGCCGGTAGTGGTGGGATGTGATCTTGGGTGGCTGGGGGTATTTTGTTAAAATTTAAACTTTGTTGTTGGGTGTTTTAGCTAAATTCTCAAATATAGGGGGTTAAAAGTAATTTAAAAAATATTATTACTATTATTATTATAATGATATTAAAAAGAAAGGGCAATTCAGTAAAAGCTTGTTTCAGTAATATTTTATTCTTTCCAATCAAACATCTTAATTATTTATACCCACTAATCTAACCAAACATATTGATATAACATTCTCTCATAATCTTTAAGGTAATCTATCTCATTGGTAATTCTACCTTTTCGGCAATAAAAAAATTCCTTGAACAAAACGCACCCTCATATGTTTGCCGAAATTCCGATAGCACAAAGAAAAAGAAACATATTATACATAACCCCCACTCCGTTAATAACCATTGATAAAAATTTATTAACTATCAAAATGACTTTTTACCCTTTACCAAAATATGATAAATTACCCTAAACTGATTAAATGTATAAAAGTTTCTTTTTCATCCCCACACTCTTTTCTACATAAAGTCAATTAATTTCTTTTAAATTTTCATTCAATCTAGACGATCTTCATCACCAACACTATCAATAATAAATCACCAATACTCCCAACGAAAGAGAAACAGAGGCGGGGGATAAGGAGAAAGGAAAAGAGGAAAGAAGAATAAAACAGAGGAAGCGAAGATAGAGAGAAAAGAGAAGAAGGAAGAAAAAATTCAAATGTCTGATTAATGGTTAAAGTTAACGGTTAAAACTAATGGAATGGAGTTATGTGTAATATGTTTTTTTTTTTTTTTTTCCCCATCTATGCTTTCTATAATTTTCAACCAACATACAGGGATTTCGATAATTATCCCTTATTTAAATGATAATATATGTGTCATATGATTCAGTATTCCATGGATTATAACTGAGAAAATAATAATTTTGTTTTTACAGGTGTATTTGGTTCAATGAATGTTGTATTATTAGGAATGTGGAAAAATAGATTACCTTGAAGGAGCAATGGTATATTTACAACTGAGTCATATAACCAGGTAAAAAACAAAGGACAGAGTAATCATTTTACATAAAATTTGTATAATTTTGTCTGGTTGTATGACTTAGTTGTAAGCAAAACATTATTGACCTTGAAGATTACTATGAATGTTTAGTGAAATGTGTTTGATTAGGTTAGAATAAATTGGTGGTATGTTATATTGATGTTTGGTTGAGGGGAATGAATTGATAGGTATGTTATATAAATTACTAAATTGTCCTTCTTTTCAAATATTAAAATATATATATATATATATATATAATCATCTTTTTTAACCCCCTATATTTTAGATTTTGCTAAAACACCTTAATCACATAAAAATTTAATTTCTAACAAAATCACCCCCACCCACCCCAAGCTGACAGAACAGCGCACGATCGATCAGATCTGACCGGTCGTGCATTGATCTAATCATTTTTGGCCAGATGGGCGTAGATCTGGCTGTTTCCAACTCGGTCAGTCATGCGTCATTCTGGTGACGTTAGTTGGTGGTGGTTGCCGATAACCGTCGATGGTGGTTGGTGGGCGGCAGTGGTTTGGATGGCCTACAATTTGTTTTAAATACAAGAGTATTATTGTTCAAAAAAACTTAATTAATTAGGGGTAAAATTGTAATAGTATATTCATGTAAATTAATTTCAAAATAAATGTCTTAAAATTTTATTAATAATGGATAAAATTGTATCAAAATTAAGATTTTTAAGTAATCTTAAAATACCTAAACTAGCAATAATTACGATTGGTTTTAGAAGATTACTAAAATCTTATATTACTTAGACAATTAAATATTGTGATCTCAGTAATATAAAATGACACTATTTTAGTAAGAGGATAACCCCCAATCAAACATCTCCTAAAAGTTTAGTTTTAGAAGCACTTTAATTTTATAAAATTTGTTAGTAACATTTTAGTTTATGTCAATAACATTTTGATCTTCATCGTTATAAAATCTTAGAGACCAAACTATTTTTGATAAAGATCAAATCATTGTTTAAAAATTTTATATAACCAAAGTATTATTTATACCAGATCTATTGTTATTATCCCGTCTTTCTTGTTCATAATCCCTAATTCCTGAACAAGCAGCTACACTCAGGCACTCTCGAGAATCAAGATCAGCCCTTGCCGCACACTTACGGGTTACACTCTCTAGGTCTGCTACACTTTGTAGTCTGTGTCCAAAACCAAACCAATCAGAGAATATTGTAGAAGGATTCTTCACCAGCACCTGTAACGTTAACATTGGTTAAATTTCTAGAAGGATACATCATGAGGAGGACCCCGACACCTGTAACATTAACTATTAGCAGTATATAATATTCAGTTAATCGTTCAGTTTACATTACATTTGTACGGTTAGTTAGTCTGTTAATTAGTTTGCTTAGTTGTAACTAGAGTTAGTTGTTAGTTTGAGTAAATTATAAGTTAACTACTGTAATATATAATAGTAAGAAATGAATAAAGTAGTACCAATTTTCTCCCAATTCTTCCCTTGCACTATTTTCATGGTGTTAGAGCTTGAATTTTTTCTGCATTTCAATTTGAAATCAGATCAATCAAACACTTAATTTTGTTCTAGTAAAGTTCAAAGGTCTCAAAATCATACTTAGCGATAAGATAAAACTGAAACAAATTAGAATTTCTTAATAAGATAAGATATGAAAAATAAAACTTCAATCAGTTAAGCCATAATTAGACATGATGATATGATTTCTTTTGAGAACTTAGGGATTACTTGATTTAGCACATCAAAGGGGTTATACTTTAACTTCCCTCCAGAAAACCAATCAGCTCATGAGTTTCCTAAGTTTTATATGAAGTAAAAGTAAAATGAAGTTTCTAAAATGAAATAACAAACTATATATGAACTTAACGGTGTCTCATAGAATCATAGTCTCTCGAAAATTACCAGGAGGATTCATGAGAAGTTGCCCACCATTAAATTTGGAATGTCAAAGGTGTAGCTAAGGATGACATTTGAGACATTCTTTGTTCCATAATTTGTAATTTTGCTAAGCATGAATAGCTTAATTGTTTATAATACATATGAAAGATACAACATAGGTGCATCAGCACAAATAATTATATAATGAATTATCGAAAGTCAGTCATCCAGAATATCATTAAAGCTTTACACAATTGCATAATATTAAAAGAATACATACAGTTATGAAACAATTTTAGAAGATTGTGATATTAAATATCAATAATGTGTGTAAAAGTACAACAAACAAATAAACAAATAACTTATTTGCTTAAAGAAATCAAGGTTGTCACTAGTTTTTGCATATGAATTATAGTTTGTATTGTAAAACTTTAGTAGATAATCTAGTATCCCTATTTTATATTCCTCAATTCTGATTTGGAAAGCAAGAGTCCGTAGCAAAGTAAAGATTTTGGCACGGACAATAGCCCCATAGAAAAATTAACACCAATGACTTGCCCCAAACCGGAAGACCCAAGGCATGCCTCTCTCCTATTCAATACATTAATGTGTAAAAAAAGAGCTCAGGATTTAATGCCTAGATTCATACTAACTTACCAACTTATTTTAAGGCTCCTTGATTCTTATTCCGTTTGCTTTCACAAAGTGCTAACAAGTAATTCTCTGCAATGCAAGGGCTAAATTTTGTAAGCCCTGTAAAGCAAAGTAGGCAATTATTAAAATAAAAGGGGCGAACGACTTGTACATACCCAAAGTTTACTATAATAACAAGTTGGTACCCAAAAGGTTTTGAAACGACAAATAGATACCTTCCGTCATATTCTGTTAGTGATTTTTGTTTATTAATAGTGAAAAGACTAAAATGCCCTTCAAAGTTTCAATTTTTGTTTTTTATAAATTTAAAAATTTCTAAAAAACTCCCTAGGTTTGCTAATTTAATTAAACACCCCCATATATAAAATGTTTGTTAAATGACAAAAACACCCCCACCACCACCAGTGCCAGATTCCGGCCACCATCGCCGGAATCAGGCCGGAAAACTGTATTACGACACAGATCCGTCGGATCTGTGTCGTAACGTGCCGATCTTGCCTTTTCCGGCAAGATCCGCCACTGATCTTGCCGGAAAAGGCAAGATCTGGCCGTCGAAAGAGCAGCCAGATCTGGCCTTCGAAACAGCAGCCAGATCTGGCCTTTTCCGGCCAGATCCGTGGTTGATCTGGCCGGAAAAGGCCAGATCTACTGCCAGATCTGGCCTTCGACGCCGCAGATGGAGTTTTGCGGCGTCGACGGCTAGATCTAGCCGTAGATCTGGCCTTTTTTGGCCAGATCAGCCACGGGTCTGGCCGGAAAAGGCCAGATCGACGCGTTACGACACCGATCCGACGGGTCTGTGTCGTAACGCAACTTTCCGGCCAGATTCCGGCGGTGGTGGCCGGAATCTGGCACTTGCCGGTGGGGGGTTTTTTTGTTATTTTATAAAACTTTTATATATTGGGGTATTTAGTGAAATTTGTAAGAGACCAAACTATTTTTGATAAAGATCAAATCATTGTTTAAAAATTTTATATAACCAAAGTATTATTTATACCAGATCTATTGTTATTATCCCGTCTTTCTTGTTCATAATCCCTAATTCCTGAACAAGCAGCTACACTCAGGCACTCTCGAGAATCAAGATCAGCCCTTGCCGCACACTTACGGATTACACTCTCTAGGTCTGCTACACTTTGTAGTCTGTGTCCAAAACCAAATCAATCAGAGAATATTGACTTTAGTCAAATTTTGTAGAAGGCTCCTTCACCAGCACCTGTAACGTTAACATTGGTTAAATTTCTAGAAGGATTAATCATGAGGACCCCGACACCTGTAACATTAACTATTAGCAGTGTATAATGTTCAGTTTATTGTTCAGTTTACATTACATTTGTACGGTTAGTTAGTCAGCTAATTAGTGTACTTAGTTGTAACTTGAGTAAATTGTGATGTATATAATAGTGAGACATGAATAAAAAAGTAGTACAAATTTTTTCGGAATTCTTCCTTTGCACTATATTCATTCTCTTCAACATGCTATTAGAGCTTGAATCTTTTTCGCATTTTAATATGAAATCAGATAAATCAAATACTTAATTTTGTTCTAGTACAGTTCAAAGGAGCTCAAAGTCATTCTTAAAGATAAGATAAAACTGAAACAAATTAGAAGTTCTTAATAAGATAAGATATGAAAAATAAAACTTCAATCAGTTAAGCCATAATTAGACGTGGCTATATGATTTCTTTTGAGAACTTAGAGATTACTTGATTTAGCACACCAAAGGGGTTTTACTTAATCTTCCCTCTAGAGAACCAATCAGCTCATGAGTTTCCTAAGTTTTATATGAAGTAAAAGTAAAATGAAGTTTCTAAAATGAAATAACAAACTAAATGTGAACTTAAAGGTGTCTCATAGAATCATAGTCTCTCGAAAATTACCATGAGGATTCATGAGAAGCTGCTCACCACTAAATTTGGAATATCAGAGGTGTAGTTAAAGATGACATTTGAAACATTCTTTGTTCCATAATCTATAATTTTGCCGAGCACCGATAGCTTAATTGTTTAGGATACATATGAAAGATACAACATAGGTGCATCAGCACAAATAATAGCATAATGAATTACCCAAAGTTAATCGTCCAGAATCTCACTAAAGTTTTACACAATTGCATAATGTTAAAAGAATACATACAGTTATAAAACAATTTTAGAAGATCGTGATATTAAATATAAATAATGTGTGTAAAAGTACAACAAACAAATAACTTCTTTGCTTAAGAAATCAAGGTTGTCACTAGTATTTGCATATGAATAGATGATGAAAAGTATAGCTTGTTCTCTACCGATCGTATTGTAAAACTTTCGTAGATAATCTAGTATCCCTATTTTAAGGCTCCTTGATTCTGATTCCGCTTCTATTTTGCAACTGCAATTAGTTTTTGCCCTGAAACTTTGTCACTTACACTAGCAACAAAATTGTACCTGCACTCTGATATGAATTCCCCAAACATATCTACAGGTTGTGCAAACAAGACTTTAGTAAATGCTTTAATAAGAAGTTTCCAGGTCATGGAAAATGAAAAAAAACATGTACATACCAGATATTTTTAATGCCAAAAGATACTTCTTTGCAAAGGACTCCAACACTAGGCTCCCCAAGAATTTAAAAATACTCATCACATATTCCAGTGAGGAAACCTTTGTTATGTCCAGAGTCTCCAAAAGTTGCAAAAATTCACTATTCCGTTTGCTTTCACAAAGTGCTAACAAGTAATTCTCTGCAACGCAAGGGTTAAATCTTGTAAGCCCTGTAAAGCAAAGTAGGCAATTATTAAAATAAAAGGGTAAAACCGAAATAAAAAATCTCATTGATAAGAAAAGGTATAGAGTCAGGATGACATTAAACCACGTGCCAATCAAGTTGAAATAGTCTCACTCATAATCAATTCCTCTTTCTAATTTTTAATGCTGTCCCCATAATTTTCATTGATTTACCTGGTAATATTAATATAGAGCAAACGACATAGTCCAACCCAGGTTTAAGTTAATATTTCTGGTTGTATTTATATCAAATTCTGATTCTTAAAGTAACATCTTTTATTTTTATTTTAATAGATTTTTAATTTCTCAGTATAGTACAACGCATGTTAGCACGTTAAAGTACGTCGATGCTTTATTTGGTCAAAGAAAGGTTCATGTTAATAGTGTTAAAGTCGATGGTTTTTGACTTTTTTCGATCAATTCCGAAGTCTAAAATCACTTTCGAGACTACCGTTGAACTCTCCACAATCTCCTTTACAAAACTTATGCCTTCACTCATCAACCTCATTCGCCGTTTCTGATCAATTTCAATAACCACTAACGGTGTTAGTTTAAATGTGAGAACTTGAATAAACACAATCAGAGGTATCAACTTGAGATTTTACTAAACCTCATGTGGGAATATGTGTTTACTCTATTAATATATGGCTTTAAAACATACTATAACAACAAAACCCCAAATAATTGCATAATGATAAAAGATGGGGAAAATGAATTTTATGTTTTAGTCCTTATCAACAACGTTTTGATCCCGTCATTGGCAAACCAGAGGAATTAAATTCTACTGATTAAAAGGTGTTGAGATCAAATCTGAGGGACGAAATTGTTATTATCTCTAAAAATTAGATGTTAAAAAAGTTATTCTATATATTTAGGTTATCAAAATCTTGTATCCATAATAGTGCCTCTTATATCTGTCGATTAACTTATTCGAATCAATTTAACGGGGTCGTTTAAAAACGATTACCAAAAATACCAGAACTGCGGTTAAATATTACTAAAACCCTTGAATATAAAGTATGTTGTACAGTTGTTTGATAAACCTCGTTTTCCCAGAACAACCCTCTATCGTAAAACTTAAGCCAACTTAACGCCGATTATCGCCACCGCTCAGAGGCAGCTCCAGGTCTCCGGTAACCCTTTCATCTTCTACTTTCTCTTTTTTGAATGCAATTTGGGTTTTATTTTCTCTGTTTGTGGGGTTTATAAGTCACTGCCAGTTTTTTTAAATAAAAAATTTCCAACTTTTATGAGTGTGAATTCTAAAAATAATGACTTGATCATGCGTTTACCGGTTTACATATTTTTTTTTTTTCTTTTTAAATGTGGGTTCGTTGTTTTTTCAATGATGGGTTTGTGTTACCATCTGCGTTGGTGGCTCTTTGTGCTGTTGGATTGTGGTGAAACTTAAGACGCCTCAATAATTATGGTTGTTTCTTCTTAAGAAAGAAAGTTTAAAGGGTTTCATGGTCATAGGAAGCATAATTGAAATGGTTTAATCAGTTTTGGAAGATGATCATGAAGGATATGGGAGAGAGAAGGAAATTAGACTAAGGGATTTGCTATTTTAACTATGAATTTGCTTTGTACTAAGAGTTTATGCTTTTATGTGTTGATATTACATTCACATATAAGATGTTAAATTTTTTTTGTGTATTTTATTATTCATCAACTCTATGCAGCTTATTTAAGTTGAGGTATTGAGGTTCACAGAATTGCTGTTTCTAATATAGTAACTCATGCGAGTCTTGATATGATTCCATCTCATTGTTGGCAGGCAATTTCCTGATCCTAGGGTAACAAGTGATGCTGTTTGAGACATTGGATTCAGAAATCTAGTACAAGCCCAAACCCGTAATGGATTTAAAACTAAAAAGTATAACCTGGGTTGGGAAGAACATCTCCCAGAAGTTTGAAACAATGTGCCAGGAGGTGGATAACATTGTGAGTCAGGTATTTTAAGGATTATTTTCCTTTTTAAGATGGTTTTTTTTTTTTTTTTTTTTTTCTCTTTTGTGTATTATGTAATTTTTTTTTCTTTGGCAATTCCACTCATGAATTTAAAGTGCTTTGCTTCGCCAGGACACTGTTAGATATGTTGAAAACCAAATGCAGACAGTGGGGGACAGCATGAAAAAGTTTTGCTCTGATGTCGTCCAAGATTTTCTTCCTCCTTTAGTGGATACTGTAAAACATGAAGCTCAAGAAGTGGCTCTGAAAAAAAATGCTGCTATTGGTACATATCTGAAGTCAATAATAGGTATTCAAGAAAATCAGGAAGATGTGTTCATTAACCAATCAACTGTGGAGCCCAATGCAGTTGATCCAGTGACAAACCAGATGGGAAATGAATTGAATGGACTTCACCTTGGAAACCAACTTATTACTCCAATTTCTGAGGATTCCTCTGTAAGGCCAGAGTCTGATTTGGATTCCGGACCAACTGATGATGTTTTAGCACATGAGATCTTTGATGTGAATGAAGAAGAGGATTCTATAAAGGAGAAGTCATCTACATCTAGGGTATTGGAGTCAATATCTCTTGGTGGGAAAGACTCTTCTAAGGCATCGTTGATCTGCGAGTTTGCTGATTGCAATGAGAAAAATGAATGCAGCTTTGTGACAGAGGTTTCATCTGTAACTTCAGTTTGTGTTGTGGAGTGCCAATCTGCCCAAGAAAAGGATACAGTTTGTGATAACTTCGCTGATAACTCGGTGAGTGTTTCTGATGCTTCAAATACTTCATCTGCTTCTGAGGTGGCTTTCTCAGTTGTATCCTGTGTCGAAAAAGTATCAGAACCGGGATTGATGTCCTCTACCAATTCACAATTATCGGGATCTAACAGTTCTTATGAAAATTTAAGTGCAAACTTTGCTACACAATCAGTGTGTTTTAATGATCCTGTTGATGGGGTTTGGTCTGTGTCTGATTGTTCTGAGGCCCCCCCATCTTCTACATTGGCTCTAATTGCATCTCTCAAAGACAATGCAGCAGAGGCAGGACTCATCAAATCCTGCAGTGTCCTGTCATTGGAATCAGGCGGTTGGTATTTTCAAATCTTTTATAAGAGAAGTATTTTTCCCTCCTTTTACCGTGACTTCTCATTTTGCTTGTCTTTTGGCAGGGGAAGATGTCTCCGGAACAAATTATACATTGTCACTTAGCGGGACATCTCAAAATAGTAATGCTGAGTTATGTGGTTCTGCTCAATTTGATGCTCATACATTCTCTTCAGATAGTGGTATGTCAAAGTTCTATTCTTGTTTTCCTCCCCTTCTTTATACGTCTGTCTTTTTCTGCATTCATTCTCATATGTGGTGACGATTATCCTCGTGGTAACGATGAAGAGTGTGTTCAACTTTGGAAGTCCTTTCTTCCTTTCTTTCTTTCTTATTTTCCTGGGCATCTGTGTTTGTGTGTGGTGAACATTTGAATATATGTTCTCTTCACTGGAGCTGACTCATCTTTCTTTTCTTCATCTTTTTTTCTTTAAGGCATTGTTATAGGTGAAATCCTTTTTTGAGAATTATAGCCATGGTTGCTTTAAACTGTAATGATTCTAATGGAATAAAATTTCTGTGATTGTAAGAAGCTGAAATTACACTTTTTGCTCAGGCCTTGTTATGTTGTTCTTTGAAAAATCTTTTCTCTTCATCTACAGGATATTCACATTATTGCAGTGATGATTTTGATTATTCTGGGATGGAAACAGTTGAATTGTCTGACAACGTGAAGCTAGAGGAAAGCTGCGTCATGGTTGACAGTAGCGCACTTTATGCTGTCTCCCAAAGAACCCAAAAACTTGGATCGTTCAAGGTTCTCTCTCTAGCTCTCACTCAATTTTAGCATGAGAAAACATGTTAGGGGTCCCCCCCTATCTCAGCAGGAAAAAAGTCAAATAAAATTCCTTGATTTGTTAGTTTTAATCATTTGATTTCAATGGCTGGCAAAGAAATAGCAATATTAACATCCTCTTCTCATTGTATCAAAATAGTTTTCCACTATCCATATCCTTGGCTAAAATTTCGTTTGGAAAAAACAAAAGTAAAAGCTAAGCATGTTAATTTAATATGCGATTATCATAATCTAGATCATGGGTCTATTTTCTCAATGTTGAGATGGCGCTTTTACAAGGAAACCAAGAATATCATTTGTGTTGGAGTCCCACATCGATTAGGCACGCTCAAGCCTATTGGGTTATAAGAGGGGGTAATCCTCCCATTTAACAAGGCCTTATTGAGTGAGGAGTCAGGTCCACCTAAAATTCTAACATGGTATCAGAGTCCAGGTTCAGTTGAGCTGAGCGTTTGACCAGCGGGTGAGGAGTTAGAGCAGGCAACTACCTCCAATAACAGGCATGACCCAATATATGGGCTTGACCGTGAGGGGGAGTGTTGGAGTCCCACATCGACTAGGCACACTCAAGCCTATTGGGTTATAAGAGGGGGTAATCCTCCCATTCAACAAGGCCTTATTGGGTGAAGAGTTAGGCCCACCTAAAATTCTAACAATTTGGAACTCAACAAAGTCTGGAGAAACCTTTTCTCTCTTTTTTCCGCCCTTTTAATATTCACAGATGAAATGATTTCTTAGTTATTCTTTGCAAGCATGCCTCAGAATAAATGAAACACCTTATAATTTTCTGCCCCTCCTTATAATTATTTTATCATCCAGATACTTGAGCCTAAATAGATCTTTTTTTTTTCTTTTTTGCTTCATTTATCTTATCAGAAAAGAATCAAGGATGCTTTTGCTTCAAAAAAGAGGTTAACTAAGGAGTATGAGCAGCTAGCAATTTGGTTTGGAGATAGTTACATTGGACCTAGTCAAGACACATTGCAAGCTCTCTTGCCATCGACGGTCACCCCAACCTTGGACTCAAAGGGTATATCTGATTCTGAATGGGAACTCCTGTAAACAATTCAAGTTTCTCACTGGATGGCTGCGACCAGACTGTTCATGTCACCTCTTGCTCGTGCAGATCAGTGTGTTGTCTTATCACAGTGTGAATAAAGTCAATAAGCAGGTCCAAGTTCCCTCTGTATAGAAATAAGAAACAATAAAGGTATTCTAAGATGAGACACCTATGCAAATTTTATCTGTTTTTTTGTAGATGGAATGACACTTCCCTGATTAGTTGCAATATAATGCCACGTCTTTATGGTTTTGCTACAGCCAACATTGATTATAGTCATTTTTTTGTTGTATTTAATCTGGAGAGCTTTCTTTTCTTATTATGAAAAAAAAAAAAATTATTTCTAATATTTGGGATCAACATATAAATGTATATTTTTGCGATTTATAGAAGCTCACATTTGTTGTGGTCCTGAAGGTTACAAAAAGGTTTGATGATTCTGCAACAAATATGCATACAGGATCTCATTCCATGTATCAGGGACTCCTGGTAAACACCAGTGAACGCAATCAGCAAAATTTTTTGGATCAGCTCTTTGTTCCTTTGTCAATAGTTTTCCCTTCCGTTCTCCATAAACTGTTGTATGAGCATCCTTACGGTACTCGGACAACTGAGTGGTGTTCAAAAATGTCACATTGGTTTTTAGCTGTTGCAAAATATCGTGAATTATGTCCATGATAGCGAGACTAGAACCAGTCCCCCAGTATGAACCTTGGATGGGATACGACTGGTTGAAGCAGTTTTCATTACTTCCAGGCTTCCATTCCCAGCTCCTGCAACAGAAAATGCAGGTCATTTATAATTTGAGAGCACTTTAAGTTGGCTTTCGTAGGTCATGTGGCCCAAAAGAAAGTAATTGTACATTTCTTTAAAGGATTTGGAAGCTTTTTGAATTCTAATTATCCTCAAAATTTAGCGATTTAAGCATCTTCAAAAGTTTGTATTCATGTTACAGCGCATGGTGGTTGAATATAGAAAATGCGCTTCCTTTTACCAAAATGATATTGTGCCATTATTTTTCCTAATCTCCTATATTTGTAGAAAACTTTTATGTCACTTACCACAAATGTGTTGGAGACATACTCATGAAGAAGACCTTTTGAGTGAGAGGGTTGATGTTGGAATCTAGCCAATTTGCCCAAGTTTCTAATGCCAATCTGTACGCCTTGGTGACATTATATTCTTGAATATCATCTGGAGATCCATATCTGGAAATATTAAAACCATATAAAAGAAGACACAACCTTGTGTTAGATTCGAAAAGACAGCCTCAACTTGCAAAAATGGAAAAGTTCGAACACAATAGGTGTTTAAATATCCCACATAGTAGCAAGATTTGATTCAAATCAGGTTTATAATCAGATCACAATGGTGGAAAATGATCTGATTCAACTGAACTGAACTTTACTCTCATAAGTAGAGTTAATGAATAATCCCTTTGACACCTCCCTTGTACAAACCTAATTTGAGCTAATGATTCGACATTCAACAGTGTTGCATCATCATTGCTATATTGCTGCTCTACTGAACTGGCTATTGCAGGCATGCAAACCAAATTGACTAGAATTTGAGCTCTTAAGACGGTAATGCAGGGAACTGGGTACTTACGTAGCATTGATTGTTGGTTTGTACATCCACCACACATAGCTTTCAAATACTAACACATCAACTCCTTCCCAGCTCTTCCCATGTCTAGCTATAGAGTCAAGACTAACCAGCCTCTTTGATACTGTATGGTTTGTCGCATGATCTGAAATGGACTCCACAATAAAGGGTGCCCAGTAATATTCAATTGATGCATTGTACTCCTGAAAACATAAAATTTTCAGAGGAATACTAACTGCGTAAATTAGCAAGTCT
This sequence comes from Pistacia vera, assembly GCF_008641045.1. Classification (NCBI taxonomy): domain Eukaryota; kingdom Viridiplantae; phylum Streptophyta; class Magnoliopsida; order Sapindales; family Anacardiaceae; genus Pistacia; species Pistacia vera. The sequence goes on from NW_022196248.1 coordinate 119,848, forward strand.
GTCTCCTAAAAAAAGATAACCTCCTATGCATGGTATTAAACTGAAATGTTTTGAGAACTATAAAGATACAGATACCTCAGCTTTAAAGATCTTCATAGGAGGAATTCTAAGAAAAGATTTCTTTCCATCAGGAATCACAGATTGTAACATGCAGACGATTGATTCAAACTGCCCTCTCTGCACTGAATCTCCAATAAACATCAATCTTTTGCCCCTCAAAATGTCCAATAGCTTCAATGGATCAAACCTGACAACACAAACATTTCAAATTCATAAGAGTTTAACAACGTATAAAACTTGAATATTGTCTTGAAAGCAAATGAAAGTAAATTTCATCGAGTGCAACAGATTTAAAAGAATATTACCTTGGTAGCTTGCAGGCATTGGGCTGCCACCTCCAATTTTGATAGAATGAATCAGGTCTTCCATTTCTTAAGCAAGTGGTTTGTTTAACCAAGTAAGGGCAGCTCTCTTCTGTATAAAGAGGATATGTCACATTATCCCAAACCCAGTTACCTTCAAAAACATTACAGCCATTCTCAAACCGATCTTCAGAAGAAACAAACACAAGTTTTCTTTGCTTGTAACCCTGATCCGGTTTACCATATGACTGAAAAATATGACTCTGGTTGCTCTTCAAGTTATCCAGGACTAATCTCACACTTCCAACTACTAAAATAGAAACCAATGCAACCGGGAAGAGGGATTGAATCCGGCGATCAAGCCATGGCTGTGTCATTATCTGAAATTGTTGAATAAAAATCAAAGTGTTTGAATGTTACTCATTTCAAAGACATTAAGAGATGTTACTAATTGGAGTAACTTGAGTTTCAAGTCTTTTGAAAAGTACTCAATGCAACAACAACCAGTTGGTGGGTTCAAGTTTAGGTAGACTATAAAAATTATAATCTAAATACCCAGTTCAAAACTCTCATTATCAAGCAAGTTCAATTTGTTTTCTTGAACTGAAGAGAGGTGACACATCACTCTGTGAACTGGTGGCTTCAAAGTTTATTCCTGGTGGGGATGAGAATAAAAAATCTGGTGGGCTAATGTTCAGTGATATTTTTCACCATGTGACAAATAACTGTGACCCCCTTTTGCCAAAAACATATAGCAAAAGTTATCTAAAAACTTAAACCATACCATACACCTTAAACCTCGGTGCCTTACCCACAATTTATCTGAAGAAAAATCAAACAAAGGACGAGAAAGCAAGAAATGCTGATGAGTGGAGCGTGTGGTGGCATCCGTACATCCGGCTTGCGGTTGACTGAGAAGCCCTTTCTCCGTTCATTCACTAGGCGCCGGCGACTCTTTGCGACGTCATGCTCCGTTTCAAGAAATAAAGAGAAGATCATAGTAATATCTGGGCCCACTGGGTCCGGAAAGAGCCGGCTTGCTCTTGAGCTGGCCAAGCGCTTGAATGGTGAAATCATCAGTGCTGACTCTGTTCAGGTCAGCCCGTTGGTAGCACTTTTTTTTTTTTTTGGTCTTTTGAGGTTTAAAATGGAGAATGATTATGTAATTATGAAGTGGGTAAAGCTTTTTTTTATTGATGAGAAGCTGTAAGGGAAGAAAACGAGACTAAATGAAAAAGGAAGTTGAAATTTTTGGCTTTCATTTTTCTGTGTTCCCTGTTATGATAGTTCTTACCAAAGGTGATGGAGTTCTTCGTTTTATTCGTTAGAGGTTTTGCTGGCAAGAGTTTAACAATATACAAAGTGGGTAAATTTTTGTCTATTTGATTTTAATTGAGTAGGTAATTTTGAGTTTTCTGGCCTTCAGTGAGTTTATAATGGAAAAGGAGAAGATTGAAAATTTTCAAATGGAGAGGTTTTGCCAGTATATAAGATATTTGAAAGCAAATTCTTTTTTCAGTTAGTTGAATCTAATTCATTACTTCTAACTCTGAAGAAGGGAATATTTCTGCTTTCATAGGCCTAAGCCATGGTTTTACAGATTTCGTGAAGCATCAACATGGAATGTTAAAATGGGTTGTTTTGTGCTGAATGGGTTTGGTTCATATGGTATCATGTATTGCTTGGACCTTCTCTCATTGGTTATAATGAGTATTGACATCTATCTAAGTAAGTTGAGTAAATTTTGCTTGTTTGCAGGTATATAAAGGCCTTGATGTTGGGTCTGCAAAGCCATCTTTGAGTGACAGAAAGGTGCCTAACTTAGATACTTCATGTTTAATGCCTACTTTTACCATAAAAATATCTGCTGAAGTATATATGAGTTTCCATATTCTGTTATATGGGAAGTGAAGCTTGATAAACTTATTTTGTTTTTTTGGTGTATGTAGCTGTAATTACATTTTAATCTCTTGCAGGAAGTGCCACATCATCTTATCGACATATTGCACCCATCTGAAGGTATGTTGTCTTTGCAGCAGCTTAGATTAATAAATCATCTTATAAGCGCCTTGTAATATGATCTAGTGCTTTTTCTGCTGGAGCAATTTGAAACATCTGTTCTTCTATATAAAAGTTTATCATTTTATCTCCTTTCAGACTATTCTGTTGGGCAATTCTTTGAAGATGCAAGGCAAACAACAAAAGATATTCTCAATAAAGGTCGTGTTCCTATTGTTACGGGTGGGACCGGACTGTATTTGCGATGGTATGTTTACTTATATCCTTTTAGAGCATTGTTGAAATTTGTTTCCTTTGTCTTTTCACTTATTTAGTGAAATTGAGTGCTTATATGCACAAGATTTCTCTTGAATGCAACATCCTGACTCCTATAAGCTAATGCCACCAGGAAGGGCGTTTGCATGTTCTTTCTTGAGCTTGGCACTGTTTAAATGACTTTCCTAAAGGAAATTGGAAATGATGTATATATTATTTAAGTGGGAATGGTCAATGTAGTGGTGGGTTTTTTTGTGCGGGTGATTTTATCTGTCAAAAAGTATCGGATGGTATGATTGTATTTTCTTGTTGATTTGCTGAAAGCAACAAATCAAAAACATGTTCACTGTCATCTTTTCATGGATAATATTAGGTTCATATATGGGAAGCCAGATGTTCCAAAAGCCTCCCCAGAGATTGCAGCTGAAGTGTATTCTGAACTTGCAGATCTACAAAGAGATGAGGACTGGGATGCTGCTGTGGAGTTGGTTGTCAAAGCAGGAGATCCAAAAGCACGGTCTTTGCCTGCCAATGATTGGTATCGTTTACGGCGCAGCCTTGAGATAATCAAGGTAGCTGTTCTTAGCCATATTTGTGAGAATGCCCCCTTATTCTCTTTTTGTAAACACAAGCAACATCATGAATGTCAAATGGATTAGTAGACAATATTTTTCGTGAGAATTATTTGCTACACAAGCATGGAAACACAAGCTACATCATGGATGTGAATTTGAATAGGGAATGGCCTTTTTCATGAGCATTAATTGACTGTATACAATTATACTCAAAATCCTTTTTCTCCCCTTACTTCTGGCTTGGAGTTCAGTAATTTGAATTCCACAATAGAACGCTTGTATTTTGAACTGTGAAAGTTTGTTTACCTTCAAAATATGGTAACTGTAAAAGCATATCTGAGCTCATGAAGCCGCCACTTACTGATTTTTTTTTTTTTTTTGACATGACAGTCTACTGGATCTCCTCCATCTGCTTTCCAGATACCATACGATTCTTTCAGGGAACAATCTGATTCTAGTGAAACAGTCCAGTCTCATGAAAGGAACTCTTCTGCTGGTGTGCGCGAACAAAGTCCAAAGGAACTGGATTATGACTTCAGTTGCTTTTTCCTCTCAAGCCAGAGACTTGATCTTTACAGATCAATTGATTTACGTTGTGAAGATATGCTTTCAGGTATACCATTCTAAAAACGATCAGATATTCAAATAAACGTTACATGAATAAAGAACCAAATTCATAATGTTTTATCTGGATTGTAGGAAAGGGTGGGATTCTGTCTGAGGCCAGATGGCTTCTTGATATGGGTCTTCTTCCAAATTCAAACTCTCCGACGCGAGCAATTGGTTATAGACAAGTATACCTCTAATTTATAATGCTTGTATTGTTCTTATCTACTGATAGTAAGAGAAAATGATGTTGTTCCATTTCTTTCCTTATGGTAAAAAACGAGAGTTGTATTTAATTATTTTTTCCACTCATATATCCAATTGCATTACTGTATTAACATTGAATACACAGACAATGTTACTTCCTTTTCATAAAAATAAAATAAAAAAATCCTTTTTTTTTTTTTGGTCTGTCTTAATGTGTTTGTGAAAACTAAGTCCTAAATATCTTTGACCATTATCCCTACCGACTTCTTTGTGAATTTCTGATATATTAAAAATTATAGATGTTGATTATTTTGTATATACACTTAAATATTAGCAAAAGTTTAAAAATTAAATTTTATGTTGCATTGCTGATTTTTAGTCTCTCTTTCTTTCCTTTTATGGATTATATATTAACGAAAAAATTTCTGCTAGCTGTCTCTTAGTAATTTTTTTTATAAAGTTGACGTAACCAAGTTTCAGTTTTATACAGCGCTTTTTTTTGCTTTACAACTTTCAGCCGAAGAAGTTAATATTCATATATTATCTGATACTAATTTCAGGCAATGGAGTATCTTTTAAGATGTAGGGGAAAAGGGGGTAGAAGTTCCACTGGAGAATTTTATTCTTTTCTATCAGAATTTCAGAAAGCATCAAGGTACCTCATTTCTTCTTTTTGAAAATGTTTGTTCTTTAATCTTTCTACTTTGGAGTCTATGATGTTCTCATCCAATAGATTTGACTCCAGCAATCATTGATTTGTTCTGCAGAAATTTTGCAAAAAGGCAAATGACATGGTTCCGTAATGAGCATATATATCAATGGCTTAATGCTTCTAGACCCCTGGTGTGTGACTCAAAACTTTTATAGGTTGATAACCAACGTCTAGCTGGACCATTTCATCTTTGAGTGCTGAAATGCTGCATAACCCATTTTTACATTATTCTGTATATGTTTAATGAAATTCCATAGCATCTGTAGAGATTTTGGGATGGATATGTGCACTTTGACATTCATTTTGAGGACTGTGTGCATATCTGCATCATGCAAACAATTCAAGAATGAAATTACGTTGTTCTGCACGTAGAATCTGAGACGGATATTATATCTCTCCATATTCCAGAGTTAAACTCAATGTATTCCCATTTCAATGATATGTAACCCATATACACATGCATGCAAGACATTCTTTCATTTTTATGTTATTTGTTCCATCCTCAGCTGCTAGAGTGCTGGTAACACATTTCACATTTGAGGCAATTGACACGTTCTGGTAAGCAATGAAGAGATATAGTATGTTGTCATATTATGTTTGATCGTTATGCATTCTTTGCTGCTGTCGCATGAGCATAGCCAATTTTTTTGTGCATTACTTATTCATTGGTATTAGTTTTTTCTGTGGGTACTGTTGCCAAAAGCTTTCATCAGTTTGTTAATTTAGCTTGCCCATAAGGAATATTATGACCATTTTGATTCTATTGCTAGAAGTATTATTTTGCCCCTCAGCTAATTCATGTGGAAACAAATTTTGCAGGAAAGTGTGCTTGACTTCGTTATTGATGCATACCATGATCAAACTGGAACTTTGGCTGTGCCTGAATCTCTACAAATGAGAAAAGACATGTCAAGCCGCCGAGAAATTTCTGAACTGAAGGTTTACCGCCCGAGAAACAGGTACAGTACAAGTTATTGAAGAGTTTGTCATAGTATATGCAGTGAAAATGCTAATTTTTTTTTTTTTTTTTTCGATAAAAGGCATTTCATTAGCCGCGAAGACTGTTCTGATGTCCTAGACTGGATAATGAAAACTCAAGGGTAAGCCAATGAACTTCTTCTTTCACTTAGACTCTGATCCATATTGACATTGCGAATTCAAGTATATCTTTGAAGATCACTTGAGCTTTTGTATTCTCTTGTATATTTAAAACATCATTGAGTTCATAACAAGGGCCTTGATGATGCAATATGCAGTGAAGTTGCGGACTCCAGCAGCCACATGATTTGAGCATTTATGTTTAGAGTTAGAAGCCATTGATCTTGGACTAAGAAAAGCTGTTAAATTTGAACATGTAAAGGTATTTAATCTGCAAAAGCAGATTTTTATTCTTCCATTTTCATATTCAATTTTGCAAACATTTTTCTTTTTCTTTCAAAAGTTTTGCATTGCATATAGCGACATTGTTTTGGTCACGCGTACCGGTACACATTCTATCTGTAATGTGAAATTTGTATCTCTCAATTTCAAGTCAATCCGAAAACAGAACTTTGAAGCAGTTCCCTGACGACTAGTACCCAAATGAGGGAAAGTTATGTTTGTACAAGTAAAATATGTAAAATCTAGGGTTAAGTCTTACAGTACCGATAACATTGCTTCATCAGATCCTTTGATCATGGTTTAAGTGGTAAACTTACCTCAAAGCACCATAACAATTACAGTGAAGATGCCTTTGGTTGAAGCAGAAGCAGAATATTACCAGAAAGTAAACCATCTCCATGTGCTCAATATGTCAATGGAGATTCCAGAGAATTTGGCTACATTTTATTGTTTGAAAATATGAATTTTACTTTTTAACAAAGCAATCGTTTCGCGTCTCAATCTCATTTCATAACTTAGGCTAAAATTAAGAATTTAGTATTTTTTTTTTTTTAATGATCGGCGGTGTTCGACAGTTACTGCACCTCAACTGATTTTGGAGACCCTAATATCAGCCGGGAGAATCTAGGATTGTACCCTAACATTTCAATTAAATCAGTTTTTTATAATTATATTTCTTATAAAATAGATAAATTGTGAATCTATATTCTAAATTCGGTCTAGTTTATAATATAAATAAAAAAAATTTGACTCTTTAATTATACCAACCATATCATTACAAATCTGTAGAAAATTTCTAAACGATAACCTTAAATTGAAGTAAAATTTGGTAACATGAATATCTTTATATAGCATCATTCTATTGTATTTTGGTAAAAATATATTTCTTTTTTATATATTATTTTCTATTTTATCAGAATTTTTAATTTTATCTTTTTGATTTACATACTAGGAATACGTTGCAAAATCTTAGACACTCTCTATAAATTCAACAGCAGACATCTCGAGAGTGACGAGCCCTCGTTAAACCTCTGAAAACTCTCTTCACTAAACCCAGGCGAAAATGAGATATTCCCTTTTCCGATCGGTCAAAACCCTAGCGGCGAGGTCCTCCGCCGCCCGTGGCTTCGCCTCCGAATCTGTACCGGACCGCAAGGTTGCCGTCCTCGGAGCCGCGGGAGGGATAGGCCAACCCCTTGCTCTTCTCATGAAGCTCAACCCTCTTGTCTGCAGGCTCGCTCTCTATGATATAGCTAACACCCCCGGTGTTGCTGCTGATGTCAGCCACATCAACACCAGATCTGAGGTCTTTCTTAATATCCTCTTTTTTGAAAATGGATCGTATTGTGTTAAAGGAATGCTTTTTATTGACTACTAGAATGGTTTTATTTTGTTTCATTTACAATTGTGGTGAAAAAGGTTAATTGGTCGGGGATTTAATATGGATTGTGTTTTTGCTTCAAATTGTTTAGCTTTTGTTTAATTTCAATGTTTTTGATAAATCTAGTTATGGTTCAGCCTAGTTGGTTTTGTTTTGGTTTTGATGGGCTTTTTCTTGGTGCCTTTTTAGGGCTAATACGCTTGCATGTTTGTATTTTGATATTTCTTAGTAACATTCTATCTTTCATTTCCTTCTGCAAGTATATTTCTATGTGTTCATGTGTATGTTTTATTCTAATTGATTTTTGGTTTTTATGTTTCTACTTACTCTCCATTTTAACTAATCTACTTGCCATTGGGCTCATGTACTTGTTAGTGTTTGTAAATCTTCTGTCTGATCTGTCGCCTCCATCTCCTTTCTTACTTTGAGTTGAAACTATTAGTTCTTTTTATTTTCCTTACTATTTTTTTTTTTTTTTTTTTTTTTGGTCTATCTGGTTTGAACAAAAGAAGACTAGCTTGAGATCCTAAACTGCTCATTTGCTGTTTGTCTCTTATTAAATTTTTATGCTTTAATTATATTTTGAGTTATTTAGTCAATGATTAGTATTTGATATATATTTATTTTTCTTTCTTATCCCACTGTGAGCTTCTTTTGTGTTTCTCCTTATTAATGTAACCTATGTTTTTTGCATTTGCTCTAGGTTTCCGGTTATGTCGGTGATGATCAGCTTGGACAAGCTTTGGAGGGATCAGATGTTGTCATCATTCCTGCTGGTGTTCCCAGGAAGCCCGGCATGACACGTGATGATCTTTTTAACATTAATGCTGGAATAGTCAAGTCCCTGTGCTCTGCAATTGCCAAGTATTGTCCTCATGTGAGTATATCACTAACAGCAACTCTAATTATGTTTTAAGTGCATATTTTTCCCGGTATTTAGTATTCTTGGTTTGCAATTTGACTACAGGCAATCGTTAACATGATTAGCAACCCTGTGAACTCAACAGTTCCTATTGCAGCTGAGGTTTTCAAGAAAGCAGGGACATATGATGAAAAGAAGTTGTTCGGTGTGACAACCCTTGATGTGGTTAGAGCTAAGACTTTCTATGCTGGAAAGGCTAATGTAAACGTTGCAGGTTATGCTCAACTACAATAGAAGCTAATGCTTAGTGTTTAATGCTCTTTTCTCTTTTTATTGTCTAAATTATCAAATGAAAGGTATATTTGCTCTTTTCTTATTAAGAAAATATTTTCTCTTACTGGGGTTTTAAGGGGAATGTTATCAAAATGCTCACAACATACTCAATCTATCATTACTATAGTTCTTTAATCTAAAAGTTGTATCTTTGATTGAATTTATTTGACCTACCTCTTCTCAGCGATTGAGAGGTTCACAGTGTAGGAAATTTTGTTTTATGTTACGGATCATTCTATTCACTTGAGTCTTTGTATTTTTTTTTCAGAGGTTAATGTCCCAGTTGTTGGTGGCCATGCTGGCATCACAATTCTCCCACTATTTTCTCAGGTACCTCGTACTCCCTGCCCTTATCCTCTGTTGTATTGAATTTTATGTGTTGTCTGAGGATGTCTAGTTAAAGTTGCTTCCTTATAGCCCCTTTTGTTGAAGATTATGCTAATCTTGAATTGTTTGTTTGAAAATTGTAGGCCACACCAAAAGCAAATTTGCCAGATGAAGATATTAAGGCCCTTACTAAGAGAACACAAGATGGAGGAACCGAAGTTGTGGAAGCCAAAGCTGGAAAGGGTTCGGCAACATTGTCAATGGCGTAAGTCTGGGTTGTTATTGTCATATACATGTTGTCCAAACATTATCTTGCACTATTTAACTATTTTATAATTGCAATGATATGGATTTACTTTTCTCAAGGTGAAATTCTGCTGCCCCATATAAAATATTAATACCAATGGGAAGGGGATATTTTTCCATTTACATAATGTATTTAATTTTACTAAGCTAGGATTATACTGTTTGTAGTTGTGTTTCCAACTGTTCTGTTAGGGTTACGTCTAATACATGCTTGTTTGGACAATGCATATCTGCTGCAGAATCATGCTTGCACAGATATTGGTCTTTGTCCTTAATAGAGGTCAATCAATATAGATACCATTTTTGGGATGGAAAACTTTGTGAAATGAATTTTATGGCAATTGTCAACTCTCCTGTATTACCTTCTGGTAAATGTGACTGGTTGTCTTGTTCGTTGTGTATGTGATGACTTTCTCATTTCTTTTTTACATTATTGCTTTGGTGGTGTTCTTATGATTTTTTCCCTTTAAAATCCAATTTATGATGAATCTTCCCCTTGTTTCTTGCAGTTATGCAGGAGCCCTCTTTGCTGATGCTTGCCTGAAAGGACTTAATGGTGTTCCAGATGTAGTGGAATGTTCATTTGTGCAATCAACTGTCACTGAGCTCCCATTCTTTGCTTCTAAGGTGCTTTAACTTAGCTTAGCCACGATGTTAATTAAGTGTTAGCTACTGAACTTCATATTGTTGATAATTGTGTTAATAAATCCCTCCTATTTGCAGGTGAGGCTTGGCAAGAATGGTGTCGAAGAAGTTCTGGGATTGGGTCCCCTCTCCGACTTTGAAAAGGAGGGCTTGGAGAAACTGAAGCCCGAACTCAAATCATCTATTGAGAAGGGAATAAAGTTTGCCAATGACAACTGATCAGTCTTTCCTTCCCATGTCGATCATTACAAATTTTGCCTTATTTATTAGTGTTGTATTTTTTGCCAATGGCACCGGCTATGCTGTTTCAATTGGAGTAGGCTTTACATAAACCAGAGAATTTCATTAATAATGCCCAATGTCAGATTACTGAAAAGTGAATTTTATGACAACTTAAGTGGGTTGTATTATCATTTATAAAGTCGCATATTTTTTTCACTCATTTCTCTCAATTTAAGTGGGATTATCATTATTTTCATACACAGTGGCAAGATTGTTTCAGTCATTTCTCTCTAGTGGTTAGGTCAGTGAAGTGGCTTGCAGGAAAAAAAATTTGTCAATTAACCAGGAAACCGTCCACAGATAGGAGTTGACTCAACAAAAAGGGAAACAGGTCATTAATTTGACACAACAATTTCACATCAGTTGTAACTTGCAATTTGGGTAAGTTTAATTACAGTATGCTACAAACTAGTAGCAGAAAGAACCACAGGTGTCAGTTAATTCTGATAATAGCAAAAATGATGTTGGTAAGTTTCAACTTCCAATAACTTGTTCAACTACTGGAAGATTACCTTGGGGGTGGTTCCTCCACACCACATTATATACCAAAAAGAACAACCATCTCACTAACACAGGTCAAACTTTGATCTAACATCTTCCTATCACCTGCAAAATGCAACCTCATCAGCATAGCATATAAAACATTGTACCTCTAATATATTACAGGTATAATATACTGGCAAGTCTCAACAGGTTATCACTCGACTCGGATAAACCAACATGAAAATCTAATATTAACAATGTATATTGCTTATATAAAGACAGGGAACCCGCATTTAAGACAGTCTAGTATACTGTTTCATACAAAATAATTGCAAATATTGATTAGGAACTGGAAACAGTACTTAGACCACACCACGCTTACAACAGAATTACATTTTCAGATCTAAAACTCTTTCTACATGAGGGCGATTACAAACTTTGAGTCATTATTTCTCAGATTAAAAGAGTTGATACAAACTCTGAAAGTTAAAATTCTCCATATTAGATATTTCTATTGGCCAAACAAAGTATACCTGCAGGAAATAGAGTCATGGCAGAAGTGGTGTGATGGAGAAGATAGCTGGTTTGAAATCAGTGGCACTGACATGCATGAAACTGCAGCGACTAATTTACTCAAAACATACAAGGAGTTCTCTCTAATGTTCTATCTCAAACAGAATAACAAAAAATTTCATTCTAGATGAGGAATTATATAAGTTAATCGTCTTTAACAAAGGGAAATATTAACCTTCTAAAGGAAAGGCAAAATCGTCTCTAAATTGAAATGATATCAGTATATTATACTAACGAAATATTACATTGGAAACAAACTTTGACCACAGAAATCATTATGATAATGTCAGTTGCCAGTGACTATAGGAAGAATAGTGAAAGTATAGCGGGTTTCTAGCGCCACCCAGGAAAACTTCCTATAAATAGAGATTGTAATTCGGGAATGAAATGAAGAATAATTCAAAGTCGTGTGGCTCATACTATACATGACCTGCCATTACCAAAAAAAAAGAAAAAAACCCAATAAAAAGCATACTAAAACCAAAGATTATGGCCCCTACCTTAATTCAATCAATTCACCTCCTAGTTTAATGATCTGCATCTGATCGATGTCCAGGCGAACTACTACTGCCAGAGTCTACATATAAAAGCATCACAACAAATTATCAACTGGCAATTCGATCTCTTGAAGAGTGTTGCATGCATCAATACTGTAGTAGGCAAAGCAAAAGATTTAGCATTTACCACTTGAGGACGATCCAGAGTCACTGCTAGAACCACCTGAACTACTTGATTCACTCACATTATCACCTTGCTTTTCTCCTTGAACAGGCAGAGATGTGGAAACAATCTTTTTGACTACTTAAAATCCAACCAGTTCAGTAAGTCAGTGCATAATGAACAAGTTCTTGTCAATATCAAATAAGAGTACCTAAAGTAAGCATTAGAATTCCTTGTAAGTTCACTTTACCTGCTTCAGTTCCTTTCGGTGACTCTAAAATGATTGGTTCCATATTCTGCATATACAATCAGAAAACTGGAAGATTAGCAAAAAGAAATGTCATGCAAGAAAAACAGGTAAACATTCAGTCATCAATAGTTCAATTTCTCACAGTATCCAGAATATTATGGTCAGATTCTGCAGTTTCCTGAAGAGCAAATTCAGCTTTCCTCTTGTTCTCACTCAAACTCTTCTTGTAATTATTCACAAATCTATCAAGTTCCCAAAGAGTTTCAGGATCAAAACTGTCAATGTCAAACTCAATCTCATCATCTTGTTGAGAAAGCACAGGATTCCTCTTCTTAATTATCTGGACAACATGGTCCAGTTTATCTGAAGGCAAATCCTGAAGGTTCAAACTTAGTCTCTGCTTCTCCTCATAAGTCATATCCCTCATCTCAGGATCCTTAGCTTTAGGCTTATTTGAAACTGGTGTCTTAACTTGATGAGCAGAAACCATAGTCTTTGGATCCACATGCATTGTCATCGACTCGACTCTCTCAAAATTACGTGCTTCTGCAGGCTGTGGAGACGGAGAAGGAACAGGAATATGAACTGGTGTAGAAGGAGCAGGAACAGGAATATGAACTGGCATAGTAGGAGCAGCAGCTGGTGTACGAGCTGGTGCAAGAGGAACTGGAGTTATCCCTAAAGTGGATGTTGGCAAACCTGAATCATTACCGATTTCCAACCTCCTACTGAAATTATACTCAGACTCCATTTTTGTCCACTTCTCTTCAAATATCTTCAACAATTGCTCAGCCATTACATGCACATCCTGACCTTTTGGGTTATACAAGATGGCATTATTAAAGGTAAGCCTCACGTCCTCAGCAAACTCTTTAGGTGACTTGTACAACTTGTTAGTCAACCTAACCTTCACCGTGCCCAAATCCATAGGATGCTTAATTATCGTATAATAATCATGTAATCCAAGCCCCTTCACATCCACTGGCTTATTAAACACCCAACCAAACTTATGCTTCATTAACTTCTCCAACAAATTACTACAATTTTTGAACAATCTACTCAAATCCTTATCTAACACAAACCCACCTCCCATTTCACTGGATTTCGACTTCTTCTTACTCTCCATTGGAGTTGACTTTTCCCTTCTCATAAGAGCATCGGACTTCTTCTTATTCTCCATTGGGGTTGACTTTTCCCTTCCCACAAGAGCATCAAACTTCTTCTTATGCTGATTAACTTTTGGTGCCCTCTTCACTTTGCCCACCATTTCACCATTAACTCCAAGATTGTTCTCATTCTCACTCACAGATACAGTTGATCCCCGGAAAGACCGTGGATTTGTAGGCTCCACAGAACCCATCTCAGAACTCATTTTCTTTGCATTTCTATTCACATTTTTAGTTAACTGGCTCTGTGTAGCTTCAAGCCTCTTCACTAGACTCAACACTTGATCAAGCTCGCTCGCAAGCTTTCGTTTGAGTGCCCTAACCTCATCCCTATTTCTTAAATTCAAACTAATCTTTACAAGATTATCAAACTTAACATAACCTGGTATTCCAATCGCATTGGTGGGTTCTCGGCTGTTATGAGCAGCACCCAGTTGCTCAAGGTTGTGGCTTGAGGAATCATCTGATACTGCAGGAATAGTCTGAGGCTGAGAGGAGTTGTCATCAGTAGTGGCTAGGTGGTGTTGTGAAGATTTCTGGCGCTTGTTGTGGTGATAGTATTGACGGACATTGTTGGGATTGTCGGAATTGTTTTGGTTCTTTCTTCCATATAATTTCTTCTTGTGCTTCTCTCCAGCATCACCAAGTAATGGACCTGAAGCCATTCATGTAATTATCAAACAAAAACCCTAACTTTACACAAACCCAAGAAAAAGCTTTCAACTTGTGAAGGGAGCAAAAAACCAAATTTCAGAAAAACCCCAATCTGCCATTCATGTGATCATCAAACAAAAAACCCTAATTCTTTTTTTAGTAGAAAAAGAAAACAGATTGACCCAAAGAAAACCCTAAAAGGGTATGTTAACTTTATAAAGGGTTTGTTTCCTTCATAAAACAGAACTAAAAACAGAAGAAAGAAGCTAATTTGAAGAGTGGGCGAAAAAGAAAATGGCTTTTTTCAGGGTTTAAGAAGTTTTAGCGAAGAATTTAAGAGAAAAGGTAAGGCTTTTTGATGGAATTAAAAAAATCAGGGTTTAGGGTTTCTTTAAAAAAAACCAAAAAAAAAAAAAAAAAAAAAAAGGTGTTTTGTTATGGGTCTGAGAGAATGGGAGGGTTCAGTGCGGCGAGTAGAGTGGAGAGGAGGGAGGGAGAGAATGAGTGAGGTGAAGCCACGCGCTGGAGAGCGAATGATACAAAAAGAAAGGCACAGACAGTGGTCACATCGGATGGCTAGTGGAGGACGACTAAACGTCTATTGGTCTACGGAAAAACCCACTGCCGTTAAGTGTCCGTTAATTTTTTTTTTTTTTAATGTTAAACTTGTTTTGTTTACTTTTAAAATTTAACATGATTTTATAATATAGAGAGCTCAATTGTGTTAATTATAATATATTTTAAATATAAAATTTTTAATTATAAAAAGTAGTAAGTTATTGAGTGGAAAACAAAACAAAAATAAATAAAAAACTATTTTTTAACTCTTTTATGTAAAGAATTTCCGAAAATTTAAGTTATGACCCTAATTAGAATATTATAAGAAAATTTCCAAAAGGACTCTTAATTATATTTTAGAGATTTGGACATATATAATTAAGTCAACAATCTTAATTTTTAATTATAAATATTTTATTTAACAAATAAATATAATGATAAAATCAAGTAACTTACAAATTTTATTCTTAAGGAAACAATAAATAATAGATTTTTTAACCTACAGCCTTAAATTATGCTAAATCATACTAAACATGATAATCTAATATTAAACGGTTTGATTTAAAGGTCTGATTAAAAAATGGCAAACCATGCTAGATTATGTGAACTCGATAGTCTAACGTATTTTGATTGTTTTAGTTATTGTCACAAGTTAACGACTTTTTCTCACCCAAATAATGGTTCAATGATACTTTTCCACTTCCAGATTTTTAAAATATCATTTTACTATCTAAATTTATATTTCGATGGCAAACAGAGAGTAAACTCGATGTAGACTACTGGGGCTTTTGAAGAAGAGAGGCCGATGAGTTTTCTGGTGGTAGAAGGTTGGATTTTGGTGGTTGTGATTAATTGGAATTACTTGGAAGTGACAGTTGCACAAACCCTAAGCGCTCGATTGCTAGCGATTGGTAAGGTCGACGAAAGTAGGGTTTGAGAGGTTTTGATGAGTGATGATCAAGGAAGAGAACAGTGGTGATACTGGAATAAAAAACAGAATATAAATTTCAATAATAAAATGATAATTTAAAAGTCTATGGGTGAAAGAGTGTCATTAAGCCATTATTTAGGAGGGAAAAAGTATGTTTACTCTATTATCAGTGGCAAAGTGGCTCCCTCTTACAAGTTACAAGGTTGATTTGATATATGTGGTCATAAGAAAAATATTATTGTTACAGCATGGCCACCCCAATATAATTTTCATTGGATTTATTTAGAAGTTATTGTCATAGTTTAATGCTAGTTTATGTTATTTTCATTTAATTAGTAAAATGTCAAAGCTTAATTTATTTAGTTCATCTTATATCTCTCAATTTTTGTATTTTGTTGCATTACAATAAAATCTGTTATTTTCTCAAAAAATCATACTTGCTTTATTAATTTCTCCAAATATACTTGCTTTCCCTAATATTTAAAAATTATATCTTAATTTCATTTTAGTTTTAAAGAACACAATAGCATATTACATTTTTTTTATATGCACCTTTTTTATAAATATAAAAGTTTAGATGTGTATCTTGTAAACTTAAATTTTTTTTCTAAACTTAATTAAAATATATATTATTTATATTAAACTTAAATCTAATTGTATTTTACTCACAAATGTAAGAGATCATATGTTACTTCTCAAAATAAGTTAGATTTTATTTTACCCCGGAAGTAAAATTCTAGCGCCGCCCTTGGTTGTTGTTGTTATTATAATAATAACTATTATTATTATTATTATTTTAGAAACTAAAACTAATGGTGTAGTTATTGAGGGGAATTTCTCTTACAATAATAAATTATTGTTGTTTATCATTAAAATCCGTTTAATAACGATCCGGAAAGGACTTTTATTGGTCGAAGTGAAGTTTCTGGTGTATGAGGGGATCAAGTCTTGTCTTCATCTTCTATAAAAGCTTCCTCTGTATTATCATTTTTTTTTTTTTTTTGGTCTTTATAAATTAACACAAACAAAGATTCAATAACTTATCAAAAAATGAACCACTTCCTATTCAGATTACTACTAGCAATCAGCAATGGGCGTGAAACATCAATCTTGCAGAAACTCTTCTTCTTCTTCTTCTTGTTCTAACTTCCTCCCTGTCAGATATTCAACAATTCTCACTTTAGCCCTCTTCTTTACCTCCTTTTATCTCTTCATTTCGCCTTTTAGGAATCTCCCGGAACCGTTTTCTTTGACAGAGGAAAACCCTTTTAGTGGGGACCTTAGATATGCTAAATTTCCATGGAACAAACTTTATTTTGGGCCATCATTTGAAAAGCTGAAGCTTGCGGTTTTCTCCAAGACATGGCCGATTGGTGCTGCCCCTGGTGGCATGGACCGCCATGCCTCAACTTTATACCATGCTCTTGCTGCCAGGGGACAAGAAGTTCTTGTCTTCACTGTGCCTTCAGATAGAAAGTTTCACCATGACATTCACGACGGAAACCTTCATGTCTACTTTGCGGCAAACGATCATGGTTCTGTCAATTGTTCTTTGGCGTTTGAGATATTCCACAAGCTTAATAACAATGGCGCTTTTGATTATGTCCACACAGAGAGTGTTTCCCTGCCCCATTAGCGTGCAAAAACGGTGCCGAACGTGGCTGTCACTTGGCATGGTATTTGGTATGAAATTATGCACTCAAAGTTATTGGAAGAACTTTTCTCAAACAGAAATGGGATTTTGCCTGGCCCTATGACAGAGCTTCAAGAAGCAATGCCGAGGCTTATCGAGGAGATTAGATTATTTTCGAGCTATGCACAACATATTTGCCCAAGCAATAGCGCAGGTAGGGCACTAGTTTCCATATATCAGCTCCCACCAAGTAATGTACACGCCATATATACTGAATTGAGTTCATGACAAGGAATTTGTCCTTGACCCGGCGCAAGGTTTCGAGAAAAGCATGGTGGTCCTGAAAATGTGAGCCTTGTGATGGGAGTTGCAGGCCGTTTAGTTAGGGACAAAGGACATCGCCTTCTCTATGAAGACTTTTCTTTGATAACCATGCGAAATCCCGGTGTATATCTACTTGTTGCAGGATCAGGTCAATGGGGAAAAAGGTATGCAGAAACTAGGCCAAAATGTGAAGGTTTTAGGTGCATTGGAACCTCAAGAGCTATCTGAATTTTATAATGCAATTTATGTGTTTGTAAATCCAACATTTAGGCCTCAAGGGCTTGATCTTACTTTGATGAGCGATGCATTGCGGCAAAACTGTTTTGACGCCCAATTATCCGAGTATAGTTGGGACAGTAGTTGTGAATGAACAACTTGGGTACACATTTTCATCAAATGTGAAGTCATTTATTGAGGCATTGGAGATGGTAATTAGAGATGGACCTCAAGTTTTGCAGAGGAAAGGCATGGCCTGCAAGGAACATGCGCTTTCGATGTTTACTGCAAACAAAATGGCATCAGCTTATGAGAGATTCTTCCCATGCATGAAGAACACTAAATACTGTCACTACCCTCTTCACACAGATTGTTAGAAATATTTTTATATCTTGAATACTGTATGAAATTTTATATACTACTGAAAGTTAGTCCTTCATATTCAATCTTGATCAATGTCTCATTACTATTTTCTATTGGCTTGAAACATTATCATTTTACAAATGCCATCAATAATTAATATGAGATCTTATTTAATCAGTCAGAGGAGGACAATTACAGTAACTCTATGGCTTGGAGACTGAAACTGATAAGTGAGAGAGACAGAAGCAACAGAAAAAGATATAATATGACGGTGAATATTAATTAATGAACCAACTGGAAGTTCATGCAAATAGTTTAGTCATATATATATATTAATTGGTGATCTTGTACTATTCTATTAAAGTGTTAAAATATTTTGAAGCCATATTTCTTATGATGCAACAACACATGAAAAATAGCAGCAGCGGCCAAAAAGATAATCTTTCATTGAAACACTGCAGATTTAAATTAGCAAGACCTGCATATATTCTTAATAACAACATATACAACAAAAAAGAGAGGAAAGGAAGAACAAAACAGAATTTAAACAAGATAGGAAAAACAAAGTAAGATCAATGAACCAAGATGATACTGCTAGCTAGCTAGCTTGTAGGATAACAAATATATAGTAATTCTTTTGTGGATGTTAATTTCAACATAAAATTAACCAAACACTTAATCATTTGGGTATGCAGAGTTGATAGAAATTGCAGATTCAAATTAGCAAGACCTGCATTTATTCTCAATAACAACATATACAACAAAAAAGAGAGGAAAGGAGAAAAACAAAACAGAATTTAAACAAGATGGGAAAAACAAAGTAAGATCAATGAGCCTTGATCATACTGCTAGCTAGCTTGTAGGATAACAAAAATATAGTAATTCTCTCAACTCTGCATACCCAAATGATTAAGTGTTTGGTTTATTCTATGTTGAATATTTTTTTTTTTTTTTTTTTTGGTGGGGGGTGGGGGTGTGTGGGGATGTGGGTAATTTTATGTTGAAATTAACATCCACAAAAGAATTGGGTATTCTAGGACAATGCTGGCGGTAGAGAGTGATGTTGTGAATCTGGACCTCCTGGAGATACTCTTTGAGTTCCAGAACCAAGCATCAATTTCCTCCCGTGCCGTTCGAGTTTCGATACATCATATCCTAATTTTCTAAGAATAAGTTTGCTATCAATCTTTTCTGCTAAGGCCGCTGGGATAACAGCAGAAACTTGTGCCTCTGAGATCACTACAAGCACCAGAAACATAACTAAGGAAACTGAAAACACTTTAGTTTTTGATAAATTCGCCATAGATGGTACCTTAAAAGACTTAAAAAGCTTAGTAATTTCGCAAAGTAGTAGCATAAAGAAGATGAAGAAACCTCCTTATATAGCTAGAATAACAGCATCGAAATGACGTTGTTTTGTAGGAGGCGATGAATGTAGGACAAGAAATATTGGATCGTCGCATAAGCAGATAAACTTTGATACTTGTCTTCTCTGATTAGAAACAAAACGAATCTGCTTTAATGGGTCAATCTCCATTAAAACCTTAAAATCACATCGCACTTGGCACTACATCCATTTCAGAGAGAGTTATACAATTTCCATCCTCTCTTTGTCTGCGCTAACAGCCAAAGGAGTGTTTTTTAAGTTTTGAAATCTGGTCACCCTTTGTTCTCTAGTGTCCATCATACAATTAAAATTTAAAACCACACATAAAGACATAATCTCACATAAGCCAAAGGAGTTTTTTCAGCTATTGGATATCTGATGTATATATTTCCAATTCATACGTGATTTTGAGAATTGTCCTGTATAGCTTGGATTTTGGAAAGTTTAAAATTTTATGTTAATTAATGCTTTACTCCCTTTGGCTGATTTTTGGCCTTTTGTGGTGGACACTTCTGTTTGTTTCACACTCTCAACAACCAAAAATTGTATACATTTTTTTATATAGAGTAATAGTAGAAACCACATGTGAACATGATAGAGATTGATTTTATGGGAAGAAAGTGGTCAAACAATCTATCATTTCGTTGAAATTTATAAGAATTATTGTTGAATGTGTAAATTAATAATTTCTAAATCATGATGATCATATCTTATCCATTGACAATTGACATTCAAATGAGATAAGTCACAGGACATTATGGGATAATCGAGCGCCTTCGATTTTTTTTTTTTTTTTATAAGTCAATAAATTAATCATTGCATGACATTAATTCTTGCACTCAAATGGGATTTAAATTCTGATCGAGTGCTCTAAAATGTTCATAGAGTACTGTATTGGATTTGGTTTGATTTGATGATGAAATCTGCGCAGAAAATGATGATCAAGATGAAAATAATTAGCAGCGGAAAAGCAAAGCCTTCAACATGCATAAATTTATTTATTTATTTATTTGGTCCAGATTCATGCATTCGGCATTCCCACTTCAGTTTCTGGATAAATCTTTGCATGTGGGTTGAAGGTGATTCAATTTTCTGACGTGTTTCTCAGCCTTATCGTTGACTGATGTAAATAGTTAGGTTTAAATATCGTTGACATGCTCTTTAAATGGAAGAAATTTGCATAATGCAGTCGTGTACAAACCTCTCATCGACAGATCGACCGACAATCAATGGTGTGGTGTCCTGCCCCACACTTCCTTTTTACATATGCATCAGCATCACCGTCGTATCAAAAATGAGGGTACACCCCTTTAAACTTCTCCACGTATCCTTGTTTTCTAATTAGTTTTCTAATCGCCGCGAGGATCTATCCAACGGTGTGTCTTTGTCGGTATGATAACCGTTTAAAAAAAAAATGCAATAAACTGACAAAAGATTCAACCAATGTTTTTCAAATGTAAACTGAAAAATTTATCAAAAATCAATTATCAATTTTTATGTTGGGTTTGTGAAATCTATCTATCAGTATAATATTATTCATTAATAATATCATCGGATATATTATGATAATTATCATTTTTGACAGTCATTGTTGACAATAACTATCCTCGATTAGTTTTCAATTTTAAAAGTTAGGTTAATTGTGAAAGTACTTTTTATAATTGATAAATACTATGTTCACAATTGAATCATACAATCAGACATACAATCTCACAAAATTTTTATAAAATTCATGTAAAATGACTATTATATCCTATATTTTTTGTCTGGTTATATGACTCAGTTGTAAGCATAACATTATTTTTATATAAATACATAATTAGCTTTTGATATTTTTAAAAATCATCCTATTCTATTTTTTAATTAAAACCTTTATAAAATGACTTTTCAAATAAATTTATCAAACATGTCCAGTTGCTTGCTAGATTGTAACTACCAACCCGAAACTAGACCTTCACACAAAATGCCCCATGTATTAGCAAAAATTATAATTTTACTTAAGCAATTAGATTTGTATATACTTACAATTTTACTACATCCATCTGATGAAACTTGAAAGGGAAAGAATTCTGATTAATGATCATCATATCAACTATTATTTTATTTTTTTTAGTAAAAAAAAAATTATTATATATTTCTAACTCAATGATTAAGTGTTTGGTTAACGTAATGCATGAATTTATGATATGCAAACGTTCACGATTAAAATTAATCTCTATGCAGACGTCGAAATGGCCTGGGAAGTACCCAACATATGGATGCGCCAGAGGAATACCTGTGCCCTGACACCGGCGACGTCGAGACATTAAATCACTACACTAACGTTGGATTGAAATCAAAATTCTAACGACAAACAGTATTCCTCCTATGCATTTTGCTTGCACCCAAGGAACGACAATATACCAACACCTTGTATGTCGAGATATGAAATTTACGACAATGTTATTGTGATGTTGTCGTATTGTGCACATACGACGACAACATTTTCCAGCGTCTACGTATAAGATTTTTCCAATGAATATAGTTTGATAAAATATATGAATAATTTTTATATGCAAACCTCTATCGGTGCGTTTGGTTCATTATTTTGGATAGGATTTTTGGAATAATATTGGGTAGTTGAATAGGGTAGTATTACGAGATAAAATTTATAAATTTATAAAAAAAAGCCCCTAGGTTTACTAATTTAATTAAATACCCCAACATATAAAATGACAAAAATACCCCTACCAACTGCAGTCTGGTCAGAAAATTGCGTTACAACACAGATCGATCAGATCTGTGTTGTAACGTGTCGTTATAGCCTTTTCCGATCAGATCCACCACGGATCTAGTCGGAAAAGGCCAGATCTATGGCTTGCTATGGCAGTCAACGGCCAAAAAAGGCCAAAACGACCGCCATCTTTGACCGTCATCTTAGCCATCGTTGACCGTCAATGGCGGCCATTTCTTTGGTCGTCAGATCTAGCCTTTTCCGACCAGATCCACTGTGGATCTGGTTGGAGAAGGCCAGATCAGTGAATTACTGGCCAACTCCAATCGGTAATTCACCGTTGTGGCAGATTCCGGCTACCACTGATAGTGGTTGCCGGAATCTGGCAAGTATGGGTCACGAGGGTGTTTTTGTTATTTTTTAAACTTTTTTTCAGGGGGTATTTAATGAAATTAATAACCTTATGGGGTCTAAAAGTAATTAAAAAAATTGGGTAATATTTCTGGACTAATGTGCCAAAGATTATTTGGAGAATAGGATTGGGAATATGGGCAGGAATAATGAACCAAACACGGCCTATATTATTTTCAAAATTCATTTCTTAAATCTCGAAAACAAGAAAAATTAATAGTGATTGTTGATACAAGATTTTGCATCAACTAGAGTGATCTGATCGACCTTGACGGGATCGAAACTGATGTGTACGTGATTACGGGTAACCAGCAGTGAGTAAATAATAATTGCAGTAAAGTAAATAGCAAAGAGATTTTTAAAGTGGTTCGGCGAGTTGAACTCTTGAGCCTACGTCCACTGTTATTTTATTCGCTGTGAGAGCTTACAATCACAATCCTAGAAATGTTTTCTAACCATTTTCTCATCATTAAAGGGGGTTTATATACAGTGTTTGTACAAAGGAAAGAGCGAAAATAAAGGGATTACAATTAAGTTTGAAATGCAACTCTGATATTCTCGCGATTGGGCGTTGTGATTGTGTAAAGAGTGTTGTCGATCTAATCCTTCCTGAGATATCCGGGATCTGAAGTTATCTGCGAATTGGTTGAAAGACTGCAAGCATTGGTCGCGACTAACTTGTGCTAGGTCGAGCTACAACTCGACGAGCTTATGCTGGGTTGGACAGTTAATTGAGTTGGACTGATTCTAGATCGAGCTATTACCTCGCAACTCTCCGAGCTTGATGGAAAAATCACACACAACATCTGCCCCCCAATGTTTGATGCTCCTTTTTTAGCTTCGAAGACTATTGCTCGATTTGATATCAAGCTCGACATTATCGGTAGGGCATTGGATGAAGAATTGGTCGAGCTTCGAGAGTCGGACTCATGCTCAGTCGACGTACTCCACACTTGGACCTTTTCTCTTCTATGACAGTCTTGACAAATTCAAAATTTGAAAAGAAATGATAGTTGTGTAAATTTCACCCAGTTATGTCGCATTAAATGCGGCAGCCTTTGGTAGTTACTTTTCATCACGCGTGGGCAACTATAGCCATCCATTTGCAGAGTTGAGGCGTCGATTATGATTGTGGCAGTCTAACAGTTCATCGTCCCTCTCGGATGGTTGACACATGGCCATGTCCAATGGTCGAGGTTGCTCGACGAATGAAGAGTCAAGATTCATTGTAGATCGACGACTATGATCAAGCCCCGGCCCAACCTTTTATCTCCCATGCAAACCACTATAAAAGCGGGTGAACTTGTCAGAAAGCTTACTTATATTGTAAAAACTCTCAGACATTCTTGTTCATTTTGTCGTTGCTTCCTCATCTTCACGGTGCTTTTCTAGCAAGTTCATCCTCTTCTCTTGTTCAGATAAGGTTTCTTTGCCCCTTCTTTACTTGTTTTCTTGATTTTCGCGGCTGGGGATGGCCATTGTCGTGGCCACATTGATTCTTTTAGGGCATTACTAGGGTTTTTAAATATGTCTCCAACGGTCCCGGGTTTAAGAAGGGTTTATCATGGTAGCCGTCGGAATCCTTGGTAAGTCGCGTGCGTTTGTTATCTGGCGTGAGCTATCTATGGTGCCTAAACTGAAAGCAAAGTGTGGATAAGTCGTCAAGTTTTTCGAGCTCTAACACATGTTTGCTTTTGTTTCAGGTACCTAGAGGCGAGCTGTAGTCATGTGATAATCCGAGGATTATGCTATTTTATTTATGCTTTTTGGTCGGATTTTAGATACTTCTTAGTTCGTTTATGCCTAAATTGCTACTTAATTCTATATATTTTATGTTTCAGATCGAAACATGCATTTTTAGCAAATAATGAGCGAATTGGAGTTTCTAGACCCAGAAGCAAGTGAATCTCAGAATTTGGGAAAGTTCTGAAGCATAGTTGAAGCACTATGAAGTTTGTTCCCATGGGAAAGCATCGAAGATCGAAGATTCAAGCAAGGAAGCAAGCGGAGGGCAATGCTGTAAATTCAGAATTTTCCAGGAAGGTTTATCGCAGCGAAGTTCATTCTTCGCTACGGCGAAAGAAGCTAGGCACGAGATTTACTTTAGTTCGTTGCCACGGCGAAATTCTTTCTTCGCCGCGGCAAAGTCTACGAAGTGTTGTTTTCTCCAAAACGCACAATTTTATTTTAGAAAAAGTTTTAGGTTTTTTGGGGAACTATATAAGAAAAACCTTGCCATTTTGGTCGAGGTTCGTCTAGGGTCGTCTTGTTTTCGTTTGGTTTAGAGTAGCTTTTACATTTGGAGAGAACATTTGAGCTTTAATCTTGTGGATTCTTCAACTAGGGGAGATCTCTACTCTTTTCTCTTTATTTCAATATGTTGACTACTGTGTTTACTATTTTTCTTGCTGTTTGTGTTAATTTAGTTATGAACTAACCCATTTTGGGTTAGGGTTTTGATGTAATTCAGATTTCTATGGATTAATTAATTGATTATTGTTACTTTTATATTCTATTGCATAGATTGTGTGATTATTTCGATTGTTTATTGATTTTACTTGTTGAACATGATGAGATTGAGAAATGAATTATGTTGAGCTTCTTGGATAATCACCATTGTTATTTTGAATGCTAGAGATAGATTTGAGAAATAATGAGATCAATCTAGGATTCCATTAGCCTAATGAACTTGGATTTGTTAATCTTCAATTTCTTGGGTGCGGAAGATTAATAGGAAAAAGTAGGAATTCATAGCTTGAGAAGGTATGTTTTACAACTTAGGGAATTCGGTTTACAATCCGTGCATGTGAGTGAAAAAGTAGCATAATCCACAGAATTAATCCATAGAGTCCGAATGAAGTCAAACCCTAACCGTTTGCTTACATTGATATTACTCTTGTGTTAAATCTTGCTTTCATAATTTAGTTGTTTTTACACTTAGTACTTTTGCTTTCAATTTAGTTTTATATTCTCCCATAAATCCAAACAATTTTCGGTTTCTCCAACTTGAAAACAAATAGGAAATTTAGTGCTTAGCAACCAATTCTCGTGGGAACGATACTCACTCATCACTTTATTACTTTATGCGACTAGTGCACTTGCTATATTTGCATGTTGTAGTAACAACGCATCATCATGTCTTCGTCCAGTAGCCACACAATTGATCGCATGTTCGATTGCCCTACGGGGTCGGCAATCCTTAGGGGCATAATCCTCAAGGTTTTCAAAGAGGTCATCGTACAGAGCTTTGATCCTGACGTGACGAGCTCATCCGATCATGTTTCTATGGAGTTGGCTCAGTTAAGGCAGTCTCTAGTTCATAGGATACAGAAGGAACCACAATCTTCGATTAGTGTCGAGGATCTTAGGTGCATAAAAGAGACTTGTGCGCCTCAACTCAACTTGAGGGTTCTGAAGAATTTTTTTCGGAAGAATCCCCCCATAGGATGGGTGGCGATCTCTGAGACTCTTTTGAGATGTGGGGTGTCTATTCCCCCTCACCATTTCATCGATATCATTTTGAGGTGATTCGACATCGTCCCTCTCCAACTTTCTACAAACTCATACGTCATAATCATAAGTTTGTACATAGTATACATCATTACCGAGTTAGGCGAGCCATCTGTTAAGAAGCTCCTTCATTTGTATAGATTAAAGAAGGGCCAAGACCAGACGTACTACCTTTCCAAGGTGAGGAAGATACGTTTCAACAGCTTGGTCAACGTTTCAAAGAAGGTCCCGCACTGGAAATCTCAGTTTTTCTTTTATGAGGCTGGGGAGACCGGCGTTTTTGCTTCGGAAGCTAGTAAGACTTCAACCCCCAGTGTGTGTGAAAACCGTTTTCAAGCTCGATGGTTAAACTAACTAAACTTCTTTGCTTTGCAGTTAATGTTGAGCAGAATTTTCTCTCGGCTACGAGCTTACAAAGGCTTCAGCGCTTCAGTAACCTTTCTGACAGGCAGTGCAACGCTAACGAGATCATCTCGCTTCCTCACTTGAAGGCATACGGCTTTTGCGAGGATAATGTCAAATTCCTTACCATTCTCGAGAAAGGTAAGTGTTCGCTTGCTCGCGCTTCTTCATTTTGTGTAGATATGTCGCTTATTGCTTGCTTCTCTTTTTGTAGAAATGTAGGCTGAGAAACCGAAGGGCCTTAAGAAAAATGTAGTAACTTCCGTGGCTGCCAAGAAACCTCTGACTACTTTGGCGATAAAGCAGGCCACTGATGTTGCTGGCACGAAGCAAAGCGGGGGTGAACTTGGGGAAGGCCCAAGTGCTAAGAAACTTGCGATTGCCTTGAAGGTAGTTGGCAGGAAAAGTGCCCCCAAGCCCCAAAAGGGTCTAGCAAAGAAAGCGTTCGAGCCAACTAGAGGCTCGGGAAAACAGAAAACACTCGAGCAATACAATGGCTCAGGCAAGAAAAAATTGACCAAGTCTTAAGGGGGTTTGGGAAAGTAGAAGATGGTCAAGCAGCAGGTTGGCTTAGGCAAGGAAGTCGTCGAGCAGGCTAGCTGCCCAAAGAAATATGTGGCCAAGGACTTGGCCTAGAATAAGTATGTTCCCACGGGTGAAGCTACCGCTATCTTAGAAAGTAAATCCAGCCCATCTCGGCAAGAAGGCAAAAAGATGGATGAGGCAGCTCAAGCTGCGATTGATGCATTAATCGATCAACTCCCTGATCATATACGCATCAGGGCCGCAGTGGCCAGGAATTCCTGGCGTCACCCCGCGAACCTTTGCAGGTGTTAAGGATTCTTCTCCCACCCAAAGGCTTATCTACAATAAGTGTTATGCCATGTTGGAGGGCACTCATCAAGGATGACAGTTGGTGGAGACGGTGAAGGAGGATGATTTGGTTAGGGCCCAGCAGAGAAGGAGAAAGAAGCCAAACAGGTCGAGCTTGAGCGACTTAAGGAAGAAATGGCGACCTTTGGGGTCAAGCAAATGAAGTTCCTTGATAAAATTAAGTCGAACGAGGCCGCGTGGGCAAAGGCTGAAGCCAAAGCGACCGAGGCTAAGAAGGGTTTGGCACAGCAATGAAGTGCCAATAATATTAGAAAGAGGTCGACATGATGAGGATCAAAGCTCAAGGAATGGCCTATGTGTACTCAAATGATTCCGAGCCTGATGGTAAGGACCAAGAGGAAGTCGAGGAAGGCGAGGAGGAGGCTGCCCTTAAGCAAGAGGTCAAGGATCCGACTCCTCTAGCTACACTAACCCCCGTTGTTTTCGATCTTCCTTCAGGCAAAGCTTCAAAAGATGTGCCAGCTCCCAATCCCGAAGAGGTTGTCGTCACTCTCATATTGAGGAACCATCTGTCCTAGTCGGCGACAAGCTTCATGGTCTAGCCGATGATGATGCCCTTGCTCCTCTGCCTGCTTAAGAAGAATTTTTTGTATCTTTCTTCCTTTTTGTTTTTTTTTTTAGTTTGTAATCAGAATTATAATGACTGGAAAATATTTTTGCATGTCTCTGTCGAGCAATTTTTTTTTCTGCAGAGTCATTTCAATCGTCCTAATCTGACTTATCATAAAAATTCAAATTTGCTCTAAGTTATGCATAGCTCGTTTCTTGAGGAACTTTCGAATATATATGAGGAAATCTTATGTGACAACTCTGACTTTGGATTAATTGTCCATCTCGAGTTTTGGTCGTCGGCTTATGGCCGATTTCCCTCAATGTGTTTTACTTGAATTTTTCCAAGTGTAACTTTGTCGATTTAGGGTATTTCACCCTTAATGAGTTGGATTTTGGCATGACTTATTTGAGATAAGCTACCTTTTTCCGAACTCTTGACTTTGAGTTTTTTAGATACGATTATGTAGGTCACAATTTTTGATGCAATGAATGATAAATGCTAAACAACAAGTAAATAAAAATGGCGAACAAAGAAAAGTTATGAATAATACCTCTATTATTGATAGAACATTTTGGCTATAAACGACCTTACAAAAATGAACAAAAGAAAACAAAACATGAGTGGAACCTGAGCTGTTTACTGGTAATACCTTTGCAGATGCTCGATGTTCCAGGCTCGCAATATTGCTTCGCCATTGAGGCGTTCCAGGTGAAAGGTTTTTAGCGCGAGCTTTTCAGAGATCCTGAATGGACCTTCTCATTTGGGCCTAAGTGCCCCCAAGTTCGGGTTTTAAGTCCCTTGGACACCCTTTCTGAGGACTAGGTCACCCACTTCAAAGTCTCTATTCTTGACTTTGGTGTTAAAGTATCACCTGGCTCGCTGTTGATACGAAGCGAGCCTTAACTGAGACTTGGCCCGATACTCTTCGATTAGGTCTAGCCTTAGGTGGAGAAGGTTTTCGTTTGTTTCTTCATTAAAAATTTCCCTTCGGAACGAACTAATCCCTAATTCAACCAGGGTTATTGCTACACACCCGTATGATAAAGAGAACGGGGTTTCTCCTATCAAGCTTCTGGCTGTCGTTCTATAAGACCATAAGGCTTGAGCAATTCTTCTATCCATCTTCCCTTCAGGGCATCGAGGTTCTTCTTAATGATGTGCTTGATGACTTTGTTTACAGCCTCTACTTGACTGTTTGCTTGAGGCCGATAAATAGCAGTGAAGCTCTTCTTAATACCAAGTCATTCGCAAAAAGATCTAAAGTTTTCACTGTTAAACTATTTTTCGTTGTCAGTTATTATAATGTGGGGGATTTTGAACATACAAATGATGTTTTTGTAGATGAAATCCTTCAGCTTGTTCAACGTGATGGTGGTTAAAGGCTCGACTTCTACCCATTTGGTGAAGTAGTCCATAGCAACTACAATGAATTTAACGCCCCCCTTTCCTTGAGACAAAGAGCCTATTATGTCGATGCCCTAGATTGTGAACTGCTAGGGGCTTGTCAAAGTAGTTAACTCTTGGGGCGAAGCTTGCGAAAAATCTGCGAACCTTTGGCATCTGTCGCATCTGCACACATAGTTTGCTACGTCATCAAAAACTGTTAGCCAATAATAACCCTGACGAAACACTTTGTATGCTAGAGATCTGCCTCCTGCATGGTTTTTACAAATGCCCTCATGGATCTCTCTCAGAACATAGTCTGCATCCTCATGGTCAACACATCACAATAGTGGTGAATTGAACTTACGCTTATACAACTTGTCATTGATAAACGTGTATAGAGCTGATTTTTCACAGAGTGTTCTGGCTTCATTTCTCTTTTTTAGCAATGCTCCATCCCTTAGATAGGCAATAATTACGTCCATCCAACTGTATCTCCCTTCTCATGGAATAGAGATGCTTGGACTTGTGAAGAACTTCACTGGTATAAAATCAGTTTTCTCTTGGCTCATTGTAGAGGCTAGGCGAGCTAGAGCATCAGCTACCGAATTCCTCTCCCTTGGGATCTGAAGAACTGTGAAGGATCTGAACTGCTCAAGCTCGAACTTTACCAACTGGAGGTAGAATGTCATTTTGTCCTCCTCCACCTGATACTCTTCGGTAATCTGGTGGACTACGAGCTAGAAGTCATTGTAAATCTTGATGGACTCTGCCCCCATTTCCTTGGGGAGGCGGATCCCCACGAGTAATGCCTTGTACTCAGTTTCATTGTTGGAGGCGACGAACCTGAACCTTACTACAGCTCTGACCAGGCTTTCTTCGGGACTTTTGAGTAAAAGCTCTGCTCCTGCCCTCTTCTCATTTGAGAACCCATCTACATACAGAGTCCACTACCATAGGTCATCAAGCTTTGGTTTCTACTGTTTGCTTTCCCCTGAGGTGCTTGCCCCTGGCGGGACTATTTCCCCTTCTAGCTGATAAGAGAATTCTGATATAAAGCCACCAAAGTCTAACCTTTGATTTTCATTCTTGAGATGTACTTAATGTCATGCTAACTCATTTTCATCATCTATTGAATCAATTTGACCGATGCCTTGAGCTTTTGCATTTCCTCAATGAAATGTTTATCAGCACGTGAATGGAGTGTGCCTAAAAATAAGGCCGTAGCTTCCTAGCGGCAATGACAAAGGGATAGGCGAGCTTCTCCATTTCGGGGTATCTTGTCTCCGTGTTGAATAGCCTTTTGCTCACATAATACACCGGCCACTACACTCCCCCTTCTTCGCATACCAACGTTGCGCTGATGGTGGACTTTGATACCGATAAATGTAACAGTAGTGACTTGCCCTTGATGGGCTTTGATAATAAAGAAGGTTGTCCCAGATGTTTCTTCAGTTCCTGGAAGGCTCTCTTGTATTCCTCTATCCACTTGAAACCCTTTTTCCCCTTCAAGGTCTAAAAGAATGGTAAGCACATGTCTGTGACTTGGGAAACGAACCTGTTAAATACGGCCATGCGCCCTGTCAAGCTCTATATTTGCCTTATGCTAGTCGGATTTTTCATGTCTAAAAGAGCTTGAATCTTTTCTGGGTTGGCTTCAACACCTCGCTCATTTACAAGGAACCCCAAGAACTTTCCCAAACTTACTCCAAAAGCACACTTTAGAGGGTTGAGTTTCATTCTATATTTTCTGAGGATGTCAAACATTTCCCCTAATTGCTCAATTTGGCTTTCGATGACCTTTGACTTGACGAGCATGTCGTCGATGTACACCTCAATAGTTTTGCCAATTTGGTCAGTGAACATCTTGTCACTAAGCGCTGGTAGGTCGCCTCAGCATTCTTCAGGCCAAACGGCATAACCCTGTAACAATAAATTCCTTGATCAGTAATAAATGAGGTATGTTCTTCATCGGGCTGATACATCGAGATCTTGTTATATCGAGTATGCATCCGTAAAGCTGAGTAGTACGTTTCCAATTGTCACGTTTACTAATTAGTCGACCTAGGGAAGCAAAAAGCTGTCTTTGGGACAGACCTTATTTAAATCTGTGAAGTCGACGCAAGTTTGCCACTTGCCATTCGACTTCTTAACCAAAACTGGGTTGGCGAGCCAATCCGGATACTTCACTCATCTGATAAAGTTGATGTTTAGGAGTTTGTCAACTTCATCTTTAAGCGCTTTAGAGCATCCTGCATCCATAGACCTCTTTTTTTGTCTTATTGGTCGAGTTGGTGGATCAATGTTCAATCTATGGCACATTACCAATGGGTTGATCCCCACCATATCCGCATGCCCCCATGCGAACACATTGAGGTTTTTCTTCAGAAACCCTATCAGATTATTAGCAATTTCTTTGCTCAGACTGTTGCGAACCTTCAGTATGCGAGTTGGATCTTCCTCACTAATGAATATTTCTCGTAGCTCTTTCGTCGACCTTGCTGCGGGCTTTTCTATATAGATGCGAGGATCTATGGTATCCTCAAGAGGTTTGGGGTGCAACTAAGATTCTGTAATGACCATTGTCCTCGGGAGTGGTTATTTTAGTGCAGCATTGATGGCCCGATTGTAACATTCCCAAGATTCATTTCTACACTTCTGATCATTGCGACTCCCCCAAGAATTAGGAACCTCATTGCTTGGCAACACACTGAAGTGACTACGTTCAAATCGTCTAAGATCGATATTTCAAGGATGACATTATATGTGTTCGGGCAGTCTACCATTAAGAATTCTATTGTCACCGTCTTATTTTTGGGTTCTGCTCCTAAGGTCACGGGAAGGTCGATCGTTTCTTTGGGGACCAGGCTGTTCTTGGTAAACTCATAGAACAACAATGGGCACGCCCTCAAGTTTCTCTCCGTGAACCTCATTTCTTGGAAGGCTCCTAAGAAAACGATGTTCGCTGCACTTCCATTATCGACCATCACCCTTAGTACCCTAGCATTGCCAATTCTGACTATGATTACAACTGCATTATAATTATGGCGAAGGGATTCTTCACATTCTTCGATTGTGACCGAGTCTGTTCTGGCCTCTTGAGCATATTGCTCGTGAGCATGCCTTAAACTCCTTGCTATGTCGAGCCCCCCCATAGATCATGTCTACCAAGACTTCATTGTTGGCATTAGTTGGGGCTTGCTAGACCTGGTTATTTTGCTCGTCGGCATTTTCACGAGCTGGTGCCTCCTTAACAAACTCCTTTAGGTAGCCCCTTCGTATCAAGTCTTCAATGGCATCCTTTAATGCTTAACACTCATTTGTATTGCGCCCGATGTGCCAGTGGTATTGACAATATTTTTTCCGATCTCTTCTACCTGGAGCCCCCTCATTCTTTCTGGAACGGCCAATCTATTCGCCTCATGGGAGACTTCGTATATGTGGGCTATGCCTTGCGTGAGGGGGTGTATTCTGCATATCGCGAGAAAGGTTGACTGTCCTAACGATTATCTGTTCTCTGTCTTTTTTAGACCTGTTTCGGTCTTTATCATTACGGTCTTGACCCTTTCGCTTGTCCGATGGGCGACGTTGTCACCTATCTGGGGCTCTTTGCGGCGAGCTTCTAGCTAGGGCTTCTAGCGAGCTTCCTACCCGCTGGTATTTTGCAAGCCATTTGATAAAACTTTGTCAAGCTTACGTGATCTTCACTTTAGAGCTTTTTCCGCAACTCTGTTTATGGCCTGATGCTTGCAATTAACAAAGTCTAGATTGACTCTTCTGGTGTATCCGCGACCTTTGCTTGCTCGTTCTGAAACCTCGTTAAATATGAGGTCAATGTTTCGTCTCTTTCCTGACGAATGTTGCTCAAGTAACTGAGCAACATTATGAACTGTCTCCTCGTTTAAAATTGCTACAAGTATAGTGAGGAGACTTGTTGCCAAGAACTAATGGAATTCGTCTTGAGTCTTTTGTACCACCTTTTAGCATCTCTTACCAATGTGACCGCAAAGCAACACTACTTTACCAAGTCACAAAACTGGTGCAACTCCATCAGGTCATTGAAAGTGTCGAGACGGTCTCTAGGATCTCCTTTCTCGTCAAACTTACTTTTTAGCGCCTTGAATCCTTGGGGAAGCAAGGCCTGATGAACCTCCTCTGTGAAAGGGAGCTCACTACTTCTTTTGCCGTATTGTTCTTGCGGGCCCTTAGATTATCGAGCATTTTCTGCACCTGATCTAAGTCTTCGTTGTGATTGCCTTGGTTGTCTCTGTTCAGCCTTACCTTAAGCAGGTGAGTTCTTAAATTTGTTGCTTGTGAGCCCCCTCCATTATGCACATTGATGCGCGAAGTTGAGTCATGATGGCTAGGCTGGTAGGTGTTATCATGCTCGTTGGTGCGTTGTTTGCGATGTTGGTTATAATCAAAATGTCGATCATTGCCAAATTGGTGCACATGACTTATCTCGCGAGCTTGCGAGGATTGAGCGTGGGTTAAAACTGGCATGCTGACACTAAGGATACCGCCAATCGGGTCAAGCGCCTCGTGGGTGACCATTACTTTCGCTTTCCCCCATTGGTTGTTTCCTTGGTCGTCTTTCGGGGTTTGTTTGCCCACGAGATTCACACTCGTGAGCGGAGTATGCTTTGTGACGTCGAGGGTGCCAGTCGCCCCTTGGTGCCGATGAGCCAGACTGGTCACCAACGAATTTTGACCTGTTGGGGTGATATCAGTGAAGCGTGGCTAGTCAAGGTTTTGTGTGGTTGGTTGCTGATTTCCCAGCTCAGCCATATTCTGTTGCACTGCCTGTGCAACCATTATTCTATTCATTTCCACCAGTTAACCACTCTCAGGGTTTGACATCCCCACTCCCTAGTTATTCGTGGTTTGTTGAGTCGGCGGCAGTGGTGGTCAACGCCCAACGGCGTCTTGTTACACCTCCTAGTGGATGGTCTCCACATTTTCATGGTTTTCGATGGTGGTTTTCGATCTTGTATGCACCATTATGGGCTTGGAGTGATTAAATCGTTGTGGTTGTTTGCCAGAATTTCCAAGATTTTGGCGAAGGCCCTCCTTCCAGCGCCAAAATGTTGATACAAGATTTTGCACCAACTAGAGTGATCTGATCAACCTTGACGGGATCGGAATTGAAGTGTGCGTGATTACGGGTAACAAGCAGTGAGTAAATAATAATTGCAGTAAAGTAAATGGCAAAGAAAATTTTAAAGTGGTTCGGCGAGTTGAACTCTTGAGCTTAAGTCCACTGTTATTGTATTTGCTATCAATGCTTACAATGACAATCCTAGAAATGTTTTCTAACCCCTTTCTCATCGTTAAAGGTGGATTATATACAGCGTTTGTACAAAAGAAATAGTGAAAATAAAGCGATTACAATTAAATTTGAAATACAACTCTGATATTCTTGCGATTGAGTGTTATGATTGTGCAAAGATTGTTATCGATATGATCTTTCCTGAGATATTTGGGATCTGAAGTTATCTATGAATTAGTTGAAAGACTGTAAGGATTGGTTACGACTAGCTTGTGTTAGGTCGAGCTACAACTCAACGAGCTTATGGTAGGTCAGATAGTCAATTAAATTAGACTGATTCTAGATCGAGCTATTACCTCAACTGTCCAAGCTTGATGGAACTGTAAGGATTGGTCACGACTAGCTTGTGTTAGGTCGAGCTACAACTCAACGAGCTTATGCTAGGTTAGATAGTCAATTAAATTAGACTGATTCTAGATTGAGCTATTACCTCAACTGTCCAAGCTTGATGGAAAAATCAAACACAACAGTGGTATTCTTATCGATTATTGTTTCTTAATGTTTAAGTGTGAATTCTCTTTAAAGTTGCGGCAAAAGGAGGGATGACAAGACAATGATAGATATTATACGACAAGATGTCTCTAGAATTAAAACAAACAAAAATAAGATGATTAAAAAGTGAAGTATTAATCGGGCAGAAGAATAATAATAATAATAGTGATGAAGATTTTGTGTTAAGTACAAATTGACGATGGCATTAATGAACATTCATTATTTCGGATCTTTGATCTTCCCCCCAAAAAAAAAGGGTTAACTTTATGATTAATTCTCTAATTAAGTTGATGATTTAAAGCTTAAAATCCCACGTGCTAATTAGATTAATTTGTAATTAGAGAGGTGGAAAGTTAAGTAGTTAAGATCCTATATTATTAATGAATCTTTGAAGGTCAGTTGGAAGGTAAGGTCAGCTAAGGAATTCACACTGCAAATCTCCTCCACCTTTGAATTTAAACGTTCTAGTCCTGCAAATTACTTCACATTCCAATTTAGATTATCTAGAACATCAAAATTAATATGTTTATATAATCAAGATTTGAGAGCCAATGTGAACTATAATTAGGTTCATATCTTCATTTACACGATTAACATCTTCTCTTTCACACATTTAGAAGAATTAAGAGTTTGCTTATTCGAACTCTCACTCCGAATAGATAGAAAGACAATTGCTTTTGTAGAAAGAACTAAAACCTATAAATAATTCAGCCTAACTTTTTTTTTCTTTTGTAACCAAGGTATTCAAAAAAATTTATGCAAACCTTAACTAATCCATAGAGTATATTTAACACCTTACAAGCTCAAAAAACTTAATAAATTAACCTAACTTTTCCTTTTAGTTTTATATTAACCCACCTAAATTAATATAATTGTTAACTACATTGGGTGGGATTATTTCCACCCAATAATTACAATTAAATAACTCTTTAATTTACACCAGTTTTCTATGTACAACCATTATTAACATTTTAGATTACTTCATACATTTTTCATAAAAGTAATATTACACTTAAAAACTTTTATATAAAATTTCTCCTACAAACTGATGTGACAATCTTAAATGTTTGTCTTGTAATTTATATATTTCACCAATAATTATATTAAATGTTTATGAAAAAAAAAATTCTAAAATTTTAAAACTAATATATAGAATGTGAACCCTCATAATTATCGTTTATAGGAACCTCTAGCATAAAATGGATGCAATTAGGTGAAATAAAGTGTAAAGATATTGAAAAATATTAGTAGCAATTAAATTAAAGGAGGCAACAACCTCGATATCCTTTCTTTCTATAGTGTGTTAAAAAAATGATATGGAAAAAGAGAAAAGTGCAAGAGGCAACTGGTTTCGGTCGGTTGACTAAGCGCCGACTTCGGCAGATTCTAAACTTTTTTAATGGGATCCACATTAGGTCCACTTCTTCTTTAATCTTTCATCACCATTAATCTAATTTCTCTGTAGCTCTGCTCAATGATGGTCATCCATTACATTACAAAACTCCATCGCTGCTTCTCACACTAATGCCCTTTTTTCCATTTTATATTAGTCATTTCATAAGCTACTCGACAAAGTTTATCTCATTGTTTATCACCCGTAAATGACTGCCAGTTAAATTAAAAAAAAAAAATGAATAGCAAATATGTCGCCATCTGCATATTCTAGGACCCATTTACCACTTCATGACCTTCCAACATCAATTATATTAATATACTTAGACGATGAAAGTGCATTGAATTTTTTAAGGTGACGACTACGAGGTCAAAACGTTTAGTTCTTTTTTTTTTTTTGGTATTTTTTCTTGACATTAAACTTCTTGTAAACAAAGAAATTGAATTGATAAATTAATCCCGCTCTCTCATGATTCGATGACCTAATTCTGTATGTTTTTATGATTTACCCAGTTAATTCCTCGAACTGACTTGAACATTTATTAGAAAAACTAAGCACCTGACAACAAAATTGCTGTTACTAATCGGTGTCTTGATTAATTAACAAAAAAAATGGAGCAATGCAATCTCACCAACATAATTTATGTAAAAATGGGAATTGAAGGGTCGATGCAGATAATATTGATAATCTATTTTGGAGTAAACCCACCCAAGGTTTGCCCCAATAACTTTCCCACCCAAAAAGTTTTAAAATACCACTTTCCCACCCAAAGTTTATATTTCGTTTACTATCCAGAATATGTTTTCTAATTCAACGACTAACGAAGAGAAAACATGGTCTAGCCTGTGGGGGTTTTTGAAGAAGAGATGCCAATGTGCCTTTTGGTGGTAGCAGGTTGGATTTTGGTGGTTGGGATTGGTCGGAAATTGACTTAGGAGAGACAGTTGCGCGTTACACAAATCGCTTGATTTGTGAGATTGGCAGGAGCAAGGTTTGAGAGGTTTTGGTAAGATGTGATCCGGAAAGAGAATGGTGGTGACGTGGGATCACAAAGATGCCGAAATCGGCCGATAATTGATCGGAATATAAACTTTGGGTGAGAAAGTGGTATTTTGAAACTTTTTTTGTGGAAAAGTGTCATTAAGGCAAACCTTGGGTGAGAATAGGTCGCTTGCTCTTTATTTTTGTTAATTCAAGTAAGTCCCTTGAGAAACCCCATCGTCTTAAAGAAATGGGATGAGCATTGAGCAGAGAATACAATAGGACTTTATAATTAATATATATCCTCCAGGTTTTTCGTTAATAATATTTCAATTATATATGGACCACCACTTAAGTGTTAATGGGTTCTTGTGGATAACTTAAAATGATGGGATAAACTTGTTAAAACTTTTGAAGTCCAGACACAATATTATTATATTCATTCTAGGCAAAGCAACATTGAATATTATTCGTTAATATAATTTATTACGGATTACCGAAACTGGAACATGCTTTATATAATTTATTTACCAAAAGAAAAGTTACATAACTGAATCGAAACAGAATGATCGATCTCTATACTGCAAACAAACGACGCAAAACTGATACAAGTTTTTTTGTATAAATTACAGGCTCCGAATTTCTTGAAAACGTTATTAATGGTGATGGGGATCAGGGCCTCCAGGACTCACTCGCTTGGAATCCAAAAACTTTCCGAGAATTTCTTGTCTTTTTACACTATCTTTGAGCATTTCCTTGGCGTTCTCCATCAACACACGACCCTCATCTTTTGAATATTGTTGGAATTCAAAATGCCTCTCAATGATCTTCTGTTTCAGCAAACTCGTCCTGGAAACTTCTTTCAGGCTCTCTGAAAATGCTGTATCGCTATCAAGAGGACGAGTTAGACAGGTTAAGAAGAGACCCGAAACCAAGAAAAGGCACAACAAAAACCTGAAGCTAAAGGCCATTTGTGCACTGAAGCTAGCTCTCAGAAGTCAGAAGCTGGCTTATAAATGTGAAGTGTATAATTTGAGAGCAAGAGTGAGTTGCTTTATATAGAGCTCGAACGTCCATCTCACTTTTGATATTAAATGTAATAAGTGTCTGAATTGGATCACTGAACCTTTATTTTAACTTTAGTGCTCAATCGATTCCCATTCCTTTCTGCAGCCAGTCAAATCAGCTTAGGATTGACAACACCACATTAAGATTAATTAACCGACTTTATTATAAGTTTCTCTGCTGAAATTAATGCTATTCTCAGTTGGGGTTTAAATTGTGATGATCATGATTAAAAGCATTTTGAAATTTAATAGAAGGTAAGACTGAGAATGAGATGGTCGCCATCGAAAGGAGGCGGCGTCTGAATCTGAACTGTATATTTTGCCACATGTTTATTTCTTTGCTGTCTCTCTCATTTTGAATGAGCTAAGATTATATTTAAACTGGCCCCATTTCGACCGCAATATATTTTCCCTTTTTGTTTTGTCTGTGTTCACGTAAATATGAAGCAAAGTATATCCCTTGATCCAACTCTTAATTAACATCTTCATTCTATCCCTTAATCCAACTCTTAATTAACATCTTCATTCTATCCCTTAATCCAACTCTTAATTAACATCTTCATGCTTTCTCTTAATCCTTAATCCCCGAGGACACCAACTCTGTGGAAAGTTTTCAATTTAAAGTTCATCTTCAATTCTCCCTTCATATTAGCTTCGATGTTTAATAGTAAATTTAAAGAAAATTGTAACTTAAGTTTCGTCTATCTGTTACTTAAGACTCGTCGTTAAACAGTTCACATACTTTTAATGTTGAAATACTTATTCTTGTATGATACAGAAAAGGTATATCTTGACGCTACTTATTGTTGAACAATTTTTCGACCTAACCCACATAGTGACTAGTGGGGGCTCCACTAAAAAAATTATTTATTTGTTTTTGTTTTGACTAAGTTGTAATAGTTTTAATATTCTTTAGATTTGATCTCGCTCATTTACTTTTCCCTTATATATATTTTTGGTGAGTTATAATATCATTTGACTTTATTTTTCTAAAATTATAACAAAATTATTTGACTTCACCCTTTTTTAACTCTTGGGTCTATTTTTGCTTTCGGTATTGTAAGACTTACTCCGGTGTTATGCAAAAAAAGACATTCCAACACCAAACTAGCGTCGAGAAAGGTCTTTTCATGCTAAAAACATTTTCCAACTCAACTGTACGTCAATTATTAGATTAGATTAGATTGGATTGGATTAAGAGGAGAGTAATCCGTTTAACCTTTTTAACTTCCTTTCTCATTGATCAATCTTCTATTATATAATATTAAACAAGGTAGTTAATTAGCTTTTGTTTTCCCTCTCTAATATTCTACACCTTTATCTTAACACTTTCCAATGAGAACACTTATATGTGGAGTGGTAAACCCACCCAGTCAGCATAATCTTTTATGCACCAATAATAATAATACGTTCACACTTATTTATGTATTTAATTACGCAAAAAATATCAAAGTTTTAACTCTCAATTTCACATGGAATTTCAACAAGTTTTTGGTTTATTATATTTTCCATTTATTTAATCAAGTAGATTCTGTATAATAATATAAGCACTTTATTTTGAAATATAGCCGCCGCCCAATTGTAAAATAATAAACTAATATAGTCAAAACTTGAATTAATGGGTAGATTATATAATCTGGGTTATTAATTTCACGAATCATCTGAAGTATATATAATTAGTCAATAAGCACAAAACAAAAAAGCTAGATTTATGTTGTATGACTGTAAAGAAATGACCTCTTCATCTCTAAAGTTGAAGATGATTTATCCTTCTATTGGTTTCTCTTACGTGGTACATCATCTCAAAGGATAATTAATCAGATCCCATAAAATCATTTGTAATTATTTGGGTATGAGTTGTAATTAAGAGATGATTAGTCCATGTTTAGCTTAGTGCCCGCCGCCAGTTAATCACCCTTTCTTGTCTTCTTCAATAATCCAAAATTTCACCAAGCATATGAAGTGGAATTAAATCTTATTTTATCAAAGTTTTATTAAGTAATTGCATCTTTTTAATTTGCAAAACCTATATTTACATATATAGATAATTGGGAGAATATCATAGAATTCCTAAACAATTTTGAATTTATTATTTGAATACTGATTTTCGTACTTTTTTATCAAACGAACCCTCAAATTCTGAAAAATGTATCACCGATATCTATTTGTCTTTAAATGGACCATCAAAGTTTAAATAATTTATAATTGATAATTGTTTGCTTTAACTCGGTTACACGGTCATTAGGTTTACAAAACACTTTCTTATAAGATTGAAGTTATGGTTTTACCCTAACACTTTCTTATAAGACCAAAGTTACCATTTTACCTATTTCATACTAACAAAAACATATCAGACTAAGACAAACAGATATCAGTTTGAGGGTGCATTTGATAAAAAATAATAATAATAATACAAAATTTGTCCTTAAAATGATAAATTTGAAAACCTTAAAGGTGATCTATGAGATTCTTCCTATATAATCTTAAATTTTTTATATAAATACAAAACTTTATATGGTGTGAAGAAATATGGACCTACCACTATTTGATACCTTTCATCATACCATTTCCATCTCTTGACACATGGCAACATGTGACAACAATTTATGACACCTAGTAAACCTGACAAAACGAGTCTGGACTCGCGGGTCAGCCCATACCCGGGTAAATAATATAAGGTACAGGTCTGCATGTTTGGGCCCTTTTTTTGGACTCGTACCTGGCCCTACCCATTTTGTAAACGGGCAAACCGGGTACACCCACAGGTACCCATTTGTAATTTTAAAAAAAAAAACACCTAGTTCTTCTCCAAACCACAAGCCGCCTCCTCTACTCTTTAGTCTCTCCCTGTATTCTCTGTGATCTCTCTTAATTCTTCTCCATTTTTGCCAATAGTTTGATTTCTCATGGGTTTTATTTGTATGATTTGATTTGGTCTACAAACGTTTGATCTCTTCATTATATATCTTTTTTTCTTAATGTTAGGTTAGTCGGAGTTCTAGAGTAGAAGGGTTGAATTTTTTTTTTTTTTGGGATGATTACTAGAAAACCTTGCGATTGGCAATTGAAAGTCATTGTCGCACCTTCAAGTGAGGCCACAACGACAACTTGAAGCAAGGGCACCGTCGTGACTTCAAACAATTTGAAGGCAACGACTTCAAGCCATGGATGTTGGATGATGATTGTGACAGTGGTGGTGTTAGTAGGGGGTTTGGTATTTCGTTATTTTGTTAATGATTTGATATTGGTTTTGATTTTGAGATTATTCTTTATTTGGGTTTCTTGCTTTTAATTTGAAGTGTTTTAAGGGATAGGGAATGATGATGGTGGTTGAAATGGTAGTTGATGGCAATAGTGAATAGTGATCTACGATGGTGTGTTGAAAGCTTGAAATCGAGAATGGTGTTCTTGGAGTGTGTTGGAGACAAGAAGGGGGTTGTTTGGTGGGTAGGATGAGGGATGTTTGGTGGGTAGGATGAGGGATGTTTGGTGAATAGATTAGAGGTTGTTTGGTGGGTTGGATTATACCTGGGCAAGGGACCGATCCCTTGCGGGCCCAGGCCTGGGCCCGTTTGGGACTGGTCCCAAATGGGACCAGTCTCTCATGGGCCTGGGACCGGTCCCAGGCCCATGAGAAAAATCAGGACCCGGACCAGGCCTTAGGCCTAGTCGGGACTGGTCCCATAGGTCCAGGACC
The DNA here is from genome assembly GCF_008641045.1 of Pistacia vera. Taxonomy (NCBI): domain Eukaryota; kingdom Viridiplantae; phylum Streptophyta; class Magnoliopsida; order Sapindales; family Anacardiaceae; genus Pistacia; species Pistacia vera. The sequence continues at coordinate 162,123 of NW_022196248.1, forward strand.
GGTCCCATGGGGTTTGAAAAATTTTATTTTCCCCCCTCAATTTTTTTATATTTTGGGTGTAAAACGAAATTTTATAGGGGGTTTTTAGTATTTTTTAGGGGTTGATTAGTAAGTTTCTAAAAATTTAATTAATTTTAAAAAATAATAAATTAATAGTTAATTTTAATTTTTAACATAAATATAATATTCACATTTCACACATTCACGCTTCACAAATAAACAATTAAATAATTTTTTTATTAAATTATTCATCTTCAATTTCATCGTCAACACTAGTTACATTATTCAAATCTGTATTCCTAAAGAGTTCGAGTAGTTCGGGATCTTCAGGGTGCTGTTGTAGTCTTCTTTCTCCATGAGTCCAATCCCGTAAACACGTTATCACTTCAATCATCTCATCGGTTAAAGAACATCTTCTGTCTTCAACAATCCGACCACTCGTTGAAAATGTTGACTCGGATGCAATTGTAGAAACCGGCACAGATAAAATGTCACGTGCCATTTGGGATATAATGGGGAATTGACTTTCTTGTTGGTTCCACCATTGAAGAATATCCATGTCAAGTTGCTCCTTCATCGTCATAAAGGTCAAGTCCACCTGTAGGTAGCGAGTCATCTCATTTGGTCTATGTATGTACGAGCTGGAGCTAGAGCTGGAGCTTCCGTCACGTCCCACATACGCCCACTTGCTCGATCCTTGAGGGGGGGCTACATCAAGGTCCTGATCGCCTCTCCTAGACGTTCCACTTCCACTTCCACTTCTACTTCCATTGTATCTGTTCTCATATAAAGAAAAAAGCCTATCCAATTTGTGTTTAAAGTCAGTCAAATAAGACGTATAATCATGTCCTAAATAATGGCCTAACTCAGTAATTACACCGTTAACTACGGATAATTTAAACCTAGGATCTAGAAAAAGGCCTAATCCATATAAGAATGGAATATCTAACCAATATCTCTTATATTTTTCTTCCATACTTGAAACAATTTCACTAAAAATGTTATCATGTCTATATTGATAAAAAGTTTTAGCAATTTGAACTAAAATATCTAACACTAAATTAGTAGTTGGATAATAAATACCACTTAATGTATTAGTAGCATCATAAAAAATTTTAAGAAATGAATAAAAAAGTTCACAAACCCCCCAATCATCATAATCGACAACTTCCTCTGGATAGGTCTTCCGGTTGACGAAATCTGTAATTTGTCTCGCGGTTGGCAAAGCTTTTTCCAACATCAAGTAGGTAGAGTTCCAACGGATAGGCATGTCTGTACATAACTTCAAAGGTTGAACCGGTGGGTCCTCTTGCTTACAATATTTGACGTACTCCTGCCATCTTTTATTGCTACCGCCGACGATAAATCCGATAGCTCTACGCACCCTCTCAATCCTTGAATGTATAGCATCTAAACCTGCTTTAACTATCAAATTGATGATGTGACAAGCACATCTCTGGTGAAAAAATTTGCCTTCACCAAGCGGATCCAATTTCTTTTCAAATAAAGAGATTGTTGCGGTGTTAGCAGCTGCATTATCAAGCGTTAGCGCTACAACTCTATCAGTTAATAAATATTCTTGCAAAACTTCAAGAATCGTAAAATAAATAGTTTCAGCACTATGTTTTTCATATAATGGTTTAAAACCTATCAATTTTTGTTGTAAACTCCAATTATGATCTAAGAAATGTACTGTAACAGTTAAAAAATCGGTTTTTGATCTACAAGCCCATATGTCTGATGTAAGTGCAATAGATATATTCCTAAAATTTTGAAATTCGTTTTTAAGTTTATTATTTATTTTGTTATAAAGTTTTAGTATATCTCTTCTACTTGTAGTTCTACTAACAGGGGTATATGCTGGACAAAATGCAGTTTTAACCATATTAACAAAAAAAGGATTTTCAGATAAACAAATGGGAGAGTCCGTAGCAACTATATATCTTGCTATTTCCTCTCGTGCAACATGTGTATTGTATTGCCATGTTGAGAGAGTTGAGGATTGTGGATTAAAATTAAGTTGAGTTTGAATTTGTCTACCTGATCCGCTTGAAGATGCATTTATTTGGGGATGCTTCTTCTCTACGTGTCGTCGCATCGTCGAAGTCCCCTTCTCAGCCCCAATAATGGTTCCACATAAATTACATATCCCACACGATTCTTCCCCCTCCCCATTTGTCTTTGGCCGTTTTGATTTGGTGAAGTATCGCCAGACATCGGACACGACCCTCTTTGACGGTGGGGGGGGTTGGGCTATGTCCGTGCCCGTTGACTCGCAGCTCACATGTGTTTGGCTACACCTCGTCCCGACCGAATGTGGTTGTGGAATTACAGCTGCATCCTCTGGAGGAAATGGTGAAAATGGATTGAAGGCTTCAATTTCTTCGGTGGATGGAACGTAAAACTCATTTGGGGAAGACATTATAAATTTATGATAAAATAATAAATAATTAAAATGAAAAGAAATTAAATAATAATATGAAATTATGATGATATTGAAAAATAGAAAAAAATTTGAATAATATAAATAAATTATAAATATAAATTGAATGAGAAATTGATTGGAGATTTGGAGTAGAGAGATTGAGAGAATGAAAGAATGAGAGATTGAGAGATTGGTGTGAAAAAAATTAAAGGTTTTAGGGTTATTTATAGTGTAGTTGTGGGGGCGGAAATGAAAAAAAAACTTATATTATATAAATAATAAATGTAACCGTTGGTCAGTTACCGTTGGCAGCCAACGGTTAATTTTTTTTTTTTTTTAAATAAATTTTGTAAAATTTTATTTTAGTCCTTAAATTTATACTTATTTTAGGGGGTTCAAGTAATTTTACAAAGGATTAAATTGATAAAAGACAAAAAAAAGTTTGGGCCCAGACCCGGGCCTTGGAGGAGGGCCCGGGCCCTCCTCCTTACCGGACCAGGCCTCCTAGGACCGGTCCTCCCAAGGACCTGTCCTAGGACCGGTTTTTGGAGCTGGGCTTTTGGGCCCGGTCCCAAATGCCCAGCTCTAGGTTGGATAGAGGTTGTTTAGGTGAATGGGGTATGATTGTAAAAATTAAAAATGTATAAATTGTGGGGGTTTAATTGTAAAAATTGAAAACTAAAGTGAAAGGTGCGGGCACTCGCGGGTCACCAGTACCTACATAGGGTAGGGTGCAGGTCCAATATTTTGGACTCATTTAGATCAACTTGTTTTGGGTCCGTATCCGTGAGACCCATACCTGTTTGAACCCGAGCCGTACTTAGCCCACCCGTCTGTTTTGCCAGGTCTAGCACCTCACAGCTAAATGGGAAGTTTTGATTAGTTTGGGGGGTACTATATAAATCCTTCCCTCCTTTGTAATTTAAGACCCCTTCAATAGTCCCTTATCTTTAATTTGCTATGCATTAGTCCTCACATTGCTTTATATTTCATAATTAGTTTACAACACATTATCAGCACAAAGAGCTTAACAAGTGTAACGTTGCACCCCTATTGAAAGTATGTAGTTCGATCCTACATGTGTTCTTTAATCTATGTTTCCGCCTTAATGACTAAATTTATTTATTACTATTAAATTCCGTCTCTATGGTCATATTTATTTATTATTGTTAAATTCTACATCTATGGTCGAATCTATTTATTATTATCAAAATTTCACCTAATGGTTGGATCTATTTATTATTGTTGAATATCGCCTTTATGGTCGGATCTGTTTATCCTTATTGAATACAACCTTTATGACTGAATCTATTTTCATTTTATTTTCGATAACCAAAGTCAGTAATTGTGTTTTTATCTTATATATGATAAATGAACTTAAGGTTTCATAAATAAATGTTGTTTTAAAACTTGAAGTTCTAAAAACTTATTACAAGCATGAAGTTTGTAAAATAGAGACAAAAAATAGACCTGAAGTTCCATATCATGAAGATGAAGTTCTGTAAACATCCTTACTAATTTAATTTTTTTTTTAAGGATAGACTTCAAAACTGAGGCATCGGTATCTAGTAATAGTGGAGAAATTTGTATAGTAGACAATGCAACAACGTACACCATCCTTCGGGATAGAAAATATTTCTCATGTTTGAACTTTACTGAGGCTAAAATAAATACCATATTAAGATTTGCAAACACAATTGAGGGCTCCGAAAGAGAAATACTCTTGTTACCAAGCAGAACTAAATTAAGTATCTATGATGCTTTGTATTCTAGCAAATCCTGAAGAAATTTGCTTAGTTTCAAAGATATACAATTCAATGGATACCACATTGAAACTTTAAGTGAAAAGTATAGAGAATTTTTATGCATCACTACTAATATTTCATGCTAGAAGCATGTATTGGAGAAACTCCCTGCTTTCTCATCAGAGTTATATTACACATTCTTGAAGAATGTTGAAGTCTATGTAGTTATGAACCAGAAATTCACTGATCCTGAACTTTTTAAGATTTGGCACAATCATCTGGGTCATCCAAAATCTACTATGATACGTAGGATCATAGAAAACTCACATAGGCACCATTAAAGAACTTGAAGATTCTGTCACCTAATGAGAGTGCTTGTATTGTTTTTTCATTGGCATTTAAGTCATCCATCACAAAAGTTGGTCTAGAATCTCTATCATTTTTACAAAGAATTCAAGGGGACATATGTAGACCTATTCATCCACCAAGTGAACATTTCCAATATTTTATAGTATTGATTGACGCATCGACATAATAGTCACATGTTTATCTACTATCTACATGTAATGTTGTCTTTGCTAGATTGTAGGCACAAATTATCAGATTACGAGCACACTTTCCAGATTACCCAATTAAAGCAATTTGTTTGGACAATGCTGGTAAGTTTACCTCAAAGACATTTGATGACTATTATACAACAATGGGAATTGATGTTGAGCACCCAATACCACATGTACATACCCAGAATGGTATGGCAGAATCATTTATAAAGCGTATCCAATAATTGTAAGAATTTTTCCATTACGTACACAATTATCGACTTCTGCCTGGGCTCATGCTGTTTTACATGCTACGACATTAATTCACTTAAACTCACTGCATATCATCAATACTCTCCAACACAGTTGTATTTGGACATCAGCCTAATATATCCCATTTAAAAAATTTTGGTTGTGTTGTGCAAGTTCCAATTGCACCCCCTCAACGCACCAAAATGGGACCCCAACGTTGTTTGAGAATATATGTTGGCTATAACTCACCATCCATCATAAGATATCTTGAGCCCTTGACTGGTGATATGTTTATCGCACGTTTTGCGGATTGTCATTTTGATGAGACAATATTTCCTCCTTTAAGGGGAAAGGTAAAGCCTCTTGAAATAAGGCTTGAACTTTCTTGGAAAGTGAATTCTATATCTCATTTAGATCCTCACACATCTCAATCCGAAATTGAAGTGCAAAGAATAACACATTTGCAAAACATTACTAACCAAATGCTTGATGCATTTATAGATACAGTAAAAACAATGAGATCATTCATTGCTACTATGAATACACTAGAAGGATTGATGTTACCAATGAACAATCCATGCAAGCATCAATCGATTCATCTGTTACACGCCAAAAGCATGGTAAGCATATTGGAGCCAAGGATATTTTTCCCAGGAAACAAAAGGCACATAATCAAATAGGTGTCAATATTGACAATATTGGAATAATAAATAATTCCACATCATCTAAACTAACTCTAGAAGAGTTAATAGTCCCTAAAAGGACACAAGCCCCTAAAGAGGAACAAATCCCTGAAGGAATACAAGAACATATAAATGAAGAAATTTCTATAAACTATGCTCATAGTAAAGAAATGTGGAATCATGAGACAACTATTGTCGATAACATATTCTCATACGCAGTAGCTACTGAAATTATGAATGATGAGTTTGAGCCACGTTTTGTTAATGAATGTTGACAGAGACATGGTTGGCCAAAATGGGAAGAGGCAATTCAAGCAGAATTAACCTCCCTATCAAAACGTAATGTATTTTGACATGTGGTCCAAACAGCTGAAAACGTGAAACCTATAGGATACGAGTGGGTATTCACAAGGAAATGGAATGAGAAAAATGAGATTGCTAGGTATAAGGCCAGACTAGTGGCTCAAGGTTTCCTACAGAGACTTGGAATGAACTTTAATGAGACTTATTCACCAGTGATGGATGCAATCACATTTCGATACTTGATTAGTTTATCAGTCTCAAAAGGACTTGATATGCGTCTCATGGACGTTGTCACTGCGTATTTGTATGGTACATTGGATACTGATATCTATATGAAAATCCCTGAAGGATTCAAAGTGCCAGAAGCAAATAAAAGGAATATGTATTCAATAAAATTGCAAAGATCGTTATATGGGTTGAAACAATCAGAACGAATGTGGTATAATCATCTCAGTGAATATCTAATGAAGGAATGATACATTAATGATCTTGTATGCCTGTTTGTCTTTATAAAAAGGTCGTAATCAAGATTTGCAATTATGACAGTATATGTCGATGACATGAACTTAGTAGAGACTCATGAAGAGCTCACAAAAGCTGCTGAGTACTTAAAAAGAGAATTTGAAATGAATGATATAAGGAAAACAAAGTATTGTCTCGACCTGCAGATCAAGCATCGTTCAGATGGAATTTTGCTCCATCAATCAAATTATACTAAAAAGATCCTTAAACGATTTAATATGGATAAATCTCACCCCTTGAGTACCTCAGTGGTAGTTCGGTCTCTTGATTCTTAAAATGATCCATTTCATCCTAAACAAGACAACAAAAAGATATTTGGTCCTGAAGTATTGTATCTAAATGTAATAAGTGTTTTATTATATTTGGCACAATATATGAGACCAGACATAGCATTTGCAGTGAATCTATTGGCAAGATTTAGCTCTACACCAACTCGCCAACATTGAAATGGGATCAAACATGTCTTTCGTTACCTCAATGGAACAAAAGACTTTGGATTATTTTATCCAAGGAAATTTGTTAATCATCCTAAATTAGCTAGCTATATAGAAGCTGGGTACCTTTCTAATCCTCACAAAGCCACTTGCAGATAGAATACGTTTTCACTTACAATGGTACTGCAATATCATGGCGCTTTACAAAACAAACATTGGTTGCCACTTCCTCTAATAACTCCAAGATTCTTACGCTTCATGAAGCCAACCAAGAAAGTGTATAGTTAAGATCTGTCATCCATCATATTGAAAGTACATGAAAATTGCCACGTACCTCAGATGCTCCTACAATTATCACTAAAAACAATGTAGCATGTATTGCCCTAGTCAGGAGAGGATATATCAAAGGAGACAGAACCAAACATATTTCATCGAAGTTCTTTTACACTCACGAACTCCAACGAAATCAAGAGATTGATGTCGAATAAATACGCTCCACTATTTATTCACTAAAGTCTTACCGACATCAACATTTGAAAAGTTAGTGTATATCATCGGTATGTGGCAGCTCAATAAGTTACTAAATTAATTCTGTCATCATGAAGGGGAACATTGATCTAAAGGAGCATCGATTAGAGGAAGTTTTCATAAAAGATTTATTGTACTGGATAGATGTGCATTGCACTCTTTTTCCTTGATCAAATTTTGTCCCATTGGGTTTTCCTAACAAGGTTTTTAACGAGGCAGTATTCCGCATGTCCAACACCATTATACAATTCATCATGTAATTTTGTTTATTTGCTTACGGTTTTTATCCCACTAGGTTTTTCCTAAGTAAAGTCAACTGTAATCGTCTGTAAGTGGGGGATTTTATTTGGTGCAAATCCAAGGTGGAGTGGCGTAAAGAAATATGGATCTACCACCATTTGACACCTTTCATCGTACCATTTCCGCCTTTTGACACATGGAAAAAGATGGCAACAATTTGTGGTACCTAGTGGCTAAATGGCAAGTTTTGATTAGTTTGGGGGGTGGTAGAATTATTATATAAATCCTTCTCTCCTTTGGAATTTAAGAGCACTAATATGAGAGATAATAAATTTCAGCCCCTTTATTATTCTTCTTCTATTTGCAATAGTCCCTTGTCTTTAATTTGATATGCATTAGTCATTATAATTGTTTTATATTTAGTAATTAGTTTAATTAAAAATATATTTTTTTGTTGCTGAAGTCCACTTTGTGTGTGAAGAAATTATTTAATTAATTAAAAGAGAAATGGAGTGAAATAATGCTGCCCAATGAAGCGAGAGAAAGTTAAAGTCCACCGAGAATGCACAAACAATTAATTGACCAATCTGTGAGTTTACGTGTCGCCACAGGACAACGTGGACATGCTGACATGTCATAGCATGCGCAAATCTCAGGTTGACCAGGCCAATCCTTAATTAATATAATTGGTTTGACTTGATTAAATTAGTAATTAATCTTTAATTAAATGTTAATGCGTTGAGGATAACGTGGTTTGTCTTGTCCGCTATACAGCTCTATTAAGTCTATAATCTTATTATAATCACACCAAATGTTGGTTTAATTAAGTGGCTTCATTATTAAACAAATTACACTTTTCCATTAACAAATAACATTAGAATTATCAAACCTTTTTTTTTTCTTTTTTTGTCTTTATTAGCCTGTCATTATTCATTTATTTAATTAATTTTATGTTTATCCATCCCCTTTGCCCATGTCAAACTTGATATATTTACAAAAAAAAATTAATGCTTTTTTTTCTTTCAGTGGGGTCACCAGCCCCCACTCGCCCCTCAACAGGTCCGTCCCTACTAATGTTCAACCTCAACATCATCATGGATAACCTAAGAGGAATGAATTCTTCAAGATTTTCAATGGAAAAATATGAACATGTTCATGTATTCATTAGTTTTCTCTTATTAATCAAATAAGATCATGATCTTCCATTAAAATAGAAAATGACCTGAAACGATGGATAAGAGAATCTATAATCAATCATTTACTTTAATGAAATGTTAACAGTATATGCAACATTGTAAAGGCTAGTCAGGCAAGAGAGGTAATCTGTCCACCGTATAGAGAGTACCATTTGAGTCGCTTTCTGAGCCGATAAAGTCATCAAAGCCGATGTCCAGATCAACTGTTTCATCACCATTTCTGGGTTCATCCAGCTTAGTCTGAAATGGCAGGATGCAGAGACGTGCTTCTGGATCTTTACCAACTCGCTCAGATTGTAGTTGGTACTTCCGGATGAGGTCCAATTGAAGGGATAAAATGTAGTATGGCCTTGGCAGTAGCTCCACAGCTTCTCCTTTTGGAATTACGACCTGCTCGATGGCTATTCTTGCCTCCTGTATGATGAAATGAAGTTGAATTGTAGGCAAACTCAGTATAGAGAAAGATGCATTCGCCAAACATCAAATAGATTGAATTACAATATGAGAATTTTCGTCTTTAACTAATTGAGCAGACAACTTGAATCTTGTTCTACGTTTCTATTTCTTTTTCCTTGGGCATTTTCTAGTTAAATATTTTTCAAAACAACTGCCTTTCACCTAAAAGACTACTTTTTACTAAATAAAAATGAATTTTACGTTCCATTATTTTATAAGAAAAATCAATCAGCACTAGAAATACAAAAGCACTATAGATATCTCTTTATCCTCTCAGTTTTATTTTCCTCGGTAATTGACATATAATTTTCTTTAGTCAAGCCAATGACTATGGATGGACCGGAGACAATACCTTTTCTTAAAAAATAAAATAAAATCTAGCATTAAGTTTTTTCTTTTTTAATTTTTTCAGGGTCAAACCGACCATTGAAATCTATTTTTCTCATTGTGGCAGTCAATAGTAATTATGGACGGATAAAGTTGTTTTGGTAAGTATAGGTATGTCCGGTAACCAAATCATGCTCTAACCAAATAAGTTGGATAATCCAAACATGTCAGAAATTATACAGTTTCTTCGAAAAAAAAAAAAACATCATTTTGCACTCTTATATTTATCTATGATCTATCAATCAATCATGCAAAAGTCCATGTTACCTCTAAGGCATCAATCTTCTCTGAAAGATTGATCTTGTCTTCTGATCCATGATCCTTTAATCCATCAGCATGATCATTTACTAGTGCCCTTATGGCCTTAGTTATCTGCACCAATGAGCTTGTCTGCAAAAAATAAAAAAGAAATTTAGTGGACACATTGGTGACAAGAAACTATAGTCGATAGAATTTCCAGTAAACCTTTGTTACATAAATGGGTATGTCACGGCTTTTAGCAGCAGCTTGAATACGGGAATTCTTCTTGAGCTTAGACTGCAAGGCAAGTAGCGCATCTGCTTCACTGATATTATCAGTCAGTTCAACTGCAGCATCCATTTTCAACTGTTTAATTCCTTGTATTACGCTTGCCTCCAGAATCTACAATAACTGCTCATTCTGTTAGTTTATACGACGAAAAGTTTCTCATTATGCATTAATACTAAAAGAGCCGACAAGGAGTTGACTGGGCCGTAGATGAGAAGTAAAATATTAGATAAAAAGAAAAAATGGGGGGTTGATAAGGCTTGGATCATGTAAATAGATTAACTTTTAACAATTTGAAACTATCACATCATGATGTCTTACCCCATAGACAGAGAGGCGAAGTGGATATCCATTTTCCCAAGAATCTTCTCCAACATTTTGATGAAACTCAGACACGAACTCATTATGGCCTGTTATTTCTTCTGTCATCTCTAGATCATCTTCATCTATTATCTCATATTTCTGGTCAGATCCAGGGACACTGAATGTTTCCTTTAACACAGTGTCTTTTGATCCATCAGAGTGCATCCTGCAAATCTCCACATTGGGGATACGACCTTTTTTTGCCAGCAGAAGAGCAATAACAAGCCAAACAAGGGATTATCACCATTTTGCCCAACAATCAAATGGTAATAAACATGAAATATGAAATAGCAATCATTTTCGTGTTCTTGAATAAGAGAATATACACCTGAAAGAATGCCATCCACTGTCGCTTCAAGACTACGATGAACTCGCAACTCAGTCTTAGAAATTATCTCCACAGCGCTACTGAATGTTGAAGGCCCTCTCCTCTCCAGCACTGTTTTCTGGACACCTCTACGGTTTGCTTCTTCATCGCCTAGTGTTACACTCTGAAATTAATGCAAGACCAGAATGGATGTCATTTTCTGAAACCTAATAGATATGTGACAAAGAAGTTATTAAAACTAAAGAAAACACACACACACACACACACACACACACACACACACACATATATATATATATATATATATATATATATCTACTGTAAATATGTGACAGAAATGATTTCGAGTAAGGCAGGAAGGATTAGCTTACAAAAAAATTATCAGAACAGTAATAACAGAAGTATCAATAAACTATTGCATCCCGTCTCGGATATAACAAACAAAAAAGAGATATTAGAACTATCTAATACAAATAAAAGTAAACAATCTCAATAAAGAGCCACAAAGGAGGGCTTGCAAAATATAGAAGTGGAAACAATGAAATATGTGAGCCATATCATACATAAACGAATATACATTGTCATACTAGAACAATGAAAACCCTTTATTCTAACTAAAACTCAAAAAAACAAAAAAACAATTTAAATTATGAGAAATAGGGAAATGAGTTAGCTTCCAGTTTCTCTCCTACTTAAAGACTGTTAAGACTCCCTGCACTATCAACCAGCAAACACACAAGCAATCCACAAAACAGAAAGTAGTATCCTCAATGAAGTCTCAACAAGATTATATTACTGAAAAATAGAAGAGTAGCCAACAATGTATAAAACACCAAACTGATAGATCCCAGCAATTCGAGGAGCTGGGGACCTCCCTCAATGACAATAGCCTAAAACTTTGATAATACTCCAGAACAGACCCCCTCTATTTAAACTATCTTCTTAACCACCTATTCTCTACTAACAACTTTGATTCCCCACTCACGTGACTGTAACAGACTCTCCAAACAACCAGGCACCTCACACCCTGCATTTACTGCCTCAAATGTCTCTTATGCCCTTTATATTGATAAACATGATTAATGGGAGGTCTATCAAAGACCAATGACCTCTTGCTAGTTAGAGTGGGCATTTCTTTATTAACTTTTTCCCTTCGTTTTTTTTCTATTTTTTCCTTTCTTCATCCCCATGAAAATGAAAATTTTGTCTTATTCAGAGGAAAAGGTCTTGGAGCTGACCATGGGATTTCCCAATTCTCAAAGGATTCTCACACAACTCGGTAGTTCACAAATGGCCATAATTTTTTTTACTTCATAGGTCGCTGAGGCTTATGTTCTTTAATTCTTATTCATGATGCTAAAGTTGTAAGGGACAAATAAAGCAACAGTACCCCTAGCCATTGGAATGTAGACATAGGCAACAACTAAATGGTACAGAACACATATAGTCCCATCCTGGCATAAAATGATACAATGCCCACCAAACTGATAACCATGAGCCAAATACAATTTAGCAACAAAAAATGGACTTGTTTATTTTGTTGTGAGATTGTTGCAGCTAAGACCTTATAATATCTGAACACTGATACCTGTGCCAAAGTCCTTCTTGATTAGGCTACTAAATAAATCTTAAAGCCTACTCATGTACAAAAAATGATAAACCAACTACATATAGCTAAAATTAATGGCTCACCTGCACTCCTCCAACAAGCATCTCCAATGAAGGGTTCATTATCAAATTCTCTATTGTTACTCCATGAGCAGTGGCAACTAGTTGAATCCCACGTTGTGCAATTGTGCTTGCTGCCATTGCTTCAAGTTTGGTGCCAATTTCATCAATCACAATGACTTGTGGCATATGATTTTCCACTGCTTCAATCAGTACCTGAAGGATCCAAAGCTATAAATATCAGAGTCCTGGATAAATGTTTGCTTAATGATAAAGTCAAATATAGGAATGAGAAAGTGCAAAATTAAATGAACAAAAGAGTAAGGATGAAACTGATCATGCAACCATGCCTGAAACTATGCTAGCGTGCATGTAGCACTTTACTTTATTGAGTGGGACGGGAGAGAACACATATAACATAGCCTTATCCATCTATTCATTCAAATAACAAAAAGATATTAAAATACTGTCTAATTAGTCTATACACAACTATGAATGCATTCAATAGACTTCTCATTCGAAGAGCAATAAACCTTTCTTTTTGTGTCCATTCTTCCCAAAAATTATTTGAAATGTTCCACTATCTCAACATGTTTTTTGAAAGAAAGTTTGATTGCTCTTGAATGAAAAGTCTATTAAAATAATTATTTGAAAGATATTAAAATAATGTTCTTTTCTGATATTTCAGAAAATTACTTTAATACCCTATGATAGAAGAATTTCAACCACTCATGCTTTGAGCTTTCAGTGATCAACCTTCATTACTAGACCAAAGTGGATAGATGATATTATAAAGTTCTAGTCCATACCTTATGTTGCATGTCAGAGTTAGGAACTTGCATCCGACGAGCATTACCAATTCCTGCATGAGGTATATCGCCATCCCCACCTATCTCATTGGAGGTGTCAACAATCATGACACGTTTCTTGTAATCATTTGCAAGCATCCGAGCTATTTCTCTGCAAACATTGAACTTTTAGGCTATCCTGCAACCAGCTTGATGCTTATTTCTAACAATGTGATCTCCTTATAAGTTAATATCTTATTTCAGGTGTTCTCACAAATCTATAAATGCTGGGGTTTTAAAATTCAAAGTTTTACGAGTATTGAACTATATGACTTGAACAATTCCATTTCCCAACCAGCTTGAAATCCACTCAATTTTATATTTTACATTTACATAATGTTCAGTACTTTTGCAGAGACATTGCAACAGATTAGACCCTTGCGTTGAATTTCAGAGCACTGAATATTATCAACTAAACTTAGAACTTTCAAGAACTTTTAACCATGAATAAATTACTAAATTATGATATCTAGATGTTAACAGATCTATTTGCTTGAGATTGTGAGCTGAATTTCTAAACATCCACAAGGGAGGGGAGTGGGTCCAGGCAAAAATTTTCCAGCTCTGACCAAAGAAATGTTTGTAAAGTATCTAAGCCACTGGACCAGAAACATTTAACCCAGACATATCTCATTCAAGTAAGGAATGCAGAAGAGCTCAGAGGCTTTCACTGAGAGGAAATGTGCTAACCTGATAATCTAAAGGTGAAATTCAAATAATTAGAGAACTGAAATCAATGAGAAGAGCACTGAAAAAAACAAATAAATAGAGAGAGTTACTCATGCATGCATGACAAGCAAATCAAAAATAGAAGAGACTAACCTGATAATTGTGGTTTTTCCCACTCCTGGAGGCCCAATTAGCAACAAAGAAGCTCCATCTTGAACAAGGTCTTGCAGTAAATTAGCGCTTCCTGATACTGCACGACCAACTCGGCAAGTTAGACCAATTATTGCACCCTTCCGATTCCTGATAGCACTAATGCGATGTAATGTTCGGCTGATGCCTGCTCGATTGTCAATGGCAAAATCACCGACCTGCATGTTAAGTTAGAAGCGTGCATTTCTCTATTATGATTCATCAACAGTATAGATTATATATTCATGAGAAAAATGAAACAGTTACAAGTCAAATAATACTCTACTGAATATAATGGGCACTAATGAGGGAATCAAAGAGCATTTTATCCTTAACATTTTAGATTCGTTCTGGTCGCATCTGAATGATAAAAATTAGACTTCCTCTTTCCTTTCTTTATCAGCCTCACAATGCACCTCCAAATTCCTAACACTTATGGGTGAAGTTTATTTTATCAGAATTTTTCGCCAGCATGGTTAAAACCACCAAACAAAATGAATTATACTACACTTAAAAAGAAAGAATCCCCACTTTGTATTCGATATAAGCTTCCATGTCAGTTAGGTTACAAAGTTGGGATATTTACTTTGTAACTCTAGCATTACTCGCCATAAATTACTATCAAAAAGCTATTAACAATTACTCTTGCATGCCAGTATAACTTTGTTTTATAAGAATCTCTCATTGGCATCTTCGGTTTTACAATGCTAAGTACAGACTGACAGACGCTTAACACAATCAATCATATTTATCATGCAATAACCAAAAGAAATAAAATCCCAATCCAAACACTCAATATTCCAATCAAGTTATAGCCTTCAAACTTTAATCAAACACTTGCCAGCCAAAATTCAAGACTCAAGAGCAAGAACCAAAATTTAACCTGAGATGTAGCATGTTCAAGGTCCTGGACTGTGATTGGACAATCCGATAAAACAAAGTCTCCAGATGGAAATCTAGCCAAAGGTTTGCGACCCAAATCCATAACCACTTCAATCAATTGATGAAGCTCCGGATGGTCACTAACTCTTCTTCGCATTTCCTCCTGTAAAAGCGCCAATAAGCGGCGTAATTCCATCTTAAAATCATCATCCACCGGAGAAGAAACTGCCCAATTCGAATACGAAAGAATTGAAACTTTTGCTCGATACACATAATATTTTTTGAAGAAAAAAAACGGGTTTCGACAAAAATGAAGAGAACTGAAATGGGTCTTGGATTTTGGTTGAAAGAGCAAAGCTTGATGCTTGTATTGGCTGGTTAAAGGAGGTGTATTGTGAAACAGAGAAAAACAGAGCATCTCTGTATCGGTTTTGTGTTGGCGGGAAATTTTGGTGCGAGTTTTTATTGGAAATACATTGACTTTTTGTTCTAGTTACATGTAAGTGGAGCTATTTGTGCTGATTTATGATTTCTTTTTCTGAAATTTTGTAAATGAGATATGCCGGTGGAGAGACTATCAGCCACGTACTTGGCTTGGAGGTGTGCAGATTACTTCTAGTCTTGTTTTGACGTGATATGGATAAAATAATAATTTGTAAGCTCAATTGACTGGTTTGCTTGATTCGTAGATTGGGTTCATTAAAAGAGGCTTGGTGATGAAATCATCAATGATGTACACGCCTCGTTTAAAACCCTAATACTAACTGTTAGATAAATTCTTTCAGTGATCACTCACCCTTATTAACATATACGGTGTCTCAAACTCAAAAATTTATGTTAAATATTTTTGCTCTTTTAGTTCTGGTAACCCAGTAGTGGTTATCTTAATTCCATATCACTAGTTAGCGTTAGCCCGAAAACGGCAGTCAGCAAGATATAAATTTCTTTTTTCAAATAAACTAAACTTAAGAAAAAAATTAATTTAAAATGAGTTGATAATTGTTTGGGATAAAAATAATACGAGCTTGAACTTGCCTCCAAATGGGCGAGTGCTAATAATACCCATCAAGCCCACAAACTTTAAGCCAACCACTAGCTCCTGTAAATGACACCTTGAAGCATTAGCTAATCTCTATAGCTCCATCGTCTAGTGCTCTACAGAACGCCTAACAAAGAGGCGAAGTAGTTGCACATGAAATTATAGAAAAACGGCCATGATGATTAGTAACTTGATGTCCGTAAAGTCCATTAACGTCTCTCAGTCCATGATATCTCTTCATCTTCAGCTTAATGGCTATCATTACAACAGTACGAATGATCCATTGATAATTCATGAAGATTTTACTACTGATAATTCAAAGTGCAAGTATTGTACTTTGATGACTCTTTTTTAATATGGAGTAGAGCTATAATTGTGTCTTTAAGAGCGAAGAATAAGCTAGGATTTGTGGATGGTTCTTGTGAGAAATCAAACTTCAATCAATCATTACATGCACAATGGGAGCGATGTAACTCCTTAGTGTTAGCATGGATTTTTAACACGGTCTCGAAGGATATATTCAATAGTATCGTGTATTCGAGTAGTGTACATCAAGTGTGACAGGATCTGAAGGAACAGTATAACAAAGTTAATGGTACAAGAGTTTTTGGAATTCACAGGGAAATTGTGAATTTGGTGCAAGGAACCAACTCAGTTGCAGTGTATTACAACAAACTCAAAACCTTATCGGATGAATTAAGCTCATTAGTTAGTCTGCCAGCACCAAACAGTGAATCAGCTAAAGCTTATTTAGCACATTTGAATCAGCAGAAGCTACTGCAATTCTTGATTGGGTTAAATGACTCATACAGATTAGTAAGAAGTCAAATTTTGCTGATGGCTACTCTACCCTCTATGAAACAGGCATACTCGATAGTTAGTCAAGATGAGAGTCAAAAGATCCTCTCTGGTTTCAATCATAGCACAAAAGTCACTACTGCGTTATACTCACAGGGAAACTAGAAGAATCAAACTCTAAACACAAAATATAAGGGAAAAAAAACCCTATATTGAGTGTGATTATTGTCATGCTCCAGGACACAAGAAGGAAAATTGTTGTAAGCTACATGTATATCCAACGGATTTTAAATTCACCGGAGAAAAATCGGGGACAAAGGCTAAGGCTAATCAAGCCCAATCTAACCAAGAATCTATTCCACAGACTCAAACCGTGAACCCAGAATTTGGAGCTAATCTTGGAAATGTGTTGACACCAAAACAGTATGCACAGTTGTTAAAATTTCTAGGCAAAGAGAACATCTCAACATCATTTACAAACTTAGCAGGTAAAACCATCTCTTTATACTCCAGTTTTAATAATGAGGATTGGATATTAGATTCAGGGGCCACAGATCACATGACCCATAATTTTCAGCATCTTGAATTTACTGTTGCTAGCCAATCACCCATAGTAAACTATGTAGGACTTCCTAATGGCACAAAAACCCCTATTAAACATATTGGTTCTATGAAATTGAAGGAAAACTTGTGTCTTGATAAAGTTTTGTTCTTACCATATTTTAAATACAATCTACTGTCAGTGTCTAAATTGACTTCATCAGGTGGATGTTCTATTACATTTTATCCTGATTTTTGTGTTATTCAGGATCTATGGAGTGGCAAACTGAAAGGGATTGGTAAGCAATGCCAAGGGTTATACCATTTTGTTCCTAGTTCACAAATAAAATTGTATAGTTTTGTTTTAGGAATAAAGGAAGTTGCTTGTAAGCATTCTTCTGATTTAGGACTTCAAACAATTGTCAGTAAACAATCAAATGTACATACTGCTTCTTTAATAAAGAACCCCTATTTGTCATCAGCTTTACCTACTGCCTTGCATATTAAAGATATTGTCCTTTGGCACAAAAGATTAGGACATGCACCACTTTCAGTTCTCAAAAGGATATATAATACTTTACCTGAACAACATGATTTCCATTGTGATGTTTGCCCCTTAGCTAAACAAACTAGGCTGCCCTTTGCATCAAGTGATACAAGTTCCCTACATGTTTTTAAGTTATTGCATTTAGATGTTTGGGGGCCCTATAGGATACCTACACAAGGAAATGCCAGGTTTTTCTTTACTGTAGTGGATGATTTCTCTAGGATTACCTGGCTATTTCTGATCCAGCATAAGTCAGATGTTTTCCAAACATTAAAAGACTTTGTTCACATGATCCAACTCAATTCAACCAAACACCTAAATGTATAAGGACTAACAATAGGTTAGAATTCTTTAATCATCAATGTCAAGAGTTGTTGGCTAGTTTAGGCATCATACACCAAAGTACCTATGTATACATTCCACAACAGAATGGAGTGGTAGAAAGAAAGCATAGACAAATACTAAACATAGCTAGAGCTTTTAAATTTCAGTCTAATATCCAAAATTATTTGTGGGGTTATGCTGTCAAGGCTGCAGTGTACATCATTAATAGGTTACCTACAAAAGTCTTAGATGGTCTGTCACCATATGAAAAATTCTATGGAACTGCACCTAAATTGAATCATATAAGGGTGGTCTTTGGCTGCTTGGCATGTGCTACCAATTTGATTCTTCATGATAAGTTTGCTCCAAGATCCACACCTTGTGTTTTCCTTGGATATTCTCTCACAAAAAAGGGCTATATCTTATATGATTTACACACTAAATCCATCTGCATTAATAGAGATGTAGTCTTCCATGAGCACATCTTTCCTTTCACTTGGCATCCTTCTAACAAAATTATTTTCTTGGATTCCTTTATGGCACAAGATTTTGATAATTCTGATCCTATTTTAAATACTTATCCTGACAGTGCAAGTATCCTGCAAGACATAGAACCAACAGATTTTTTGCCATCATCCCATCCTGATGTATTACCTTCACATAATGATTATGTCACTGATTCATCTGCTCAATGTAGAAGATCCAATAGGACAACTAGACCACCTATTTGGACCACAGATTTTGTTTGTCTAACTTTACCTCAGTCCAATTTGACAGCTCCCAATCCATATCCTATGCACAACTATATATCCTATAAACACTTGTCCCCCACTTACCAAAAATACTATCTAGTATTTCAGCTCTTACAGAACCTACTTCCTTCACCGAAGCATCCAAAGATCCGCAATGGATTGCTGTAATGCAACAGGAAATTCAGGCCTTGGAAAGAAATGAGACTTGGTCCTTAGTTCCCCTGCCTCCTGGAAAAGTACCAATCGATTGTAAATGGGTATATAAATTGAAGTATAAAGCAGATGGCACTCTAGAAATGTATAAGGCAAGATGAGTTGCCAAAGGCTTTACACAACAAGCTAGGATTGACTATGAGGAGACTTTTTCTCCTGTGGTTAAGATTGTTACTAGTAGGCTTGTGTTGGCTATTGCTTCCATGAAAAATTGGCCACTTTATCACATGGATGTTGGCAATTCATTTCTTCAAGGAGATCTACAAGAGGAAATATACATGCACCTACCTCAAGAATTTCCTAAACAACATGATACCTCTTTGGTTTGTAGGCTACACAAGTCTTTTTATGGCTTGAAGCAAGCCTGTAAAGCTTGGAATACCAAGCTCACTACTGCCTTTATGAAAGGAAGATTTCAACAATCACCATCAGATTATTCCTTCTTCTTTAAGAAGGTTACTGGTCATATTGTCATTTTACTCATTTATGTTGATGATTTAGTCCTTACTAGTAGTGATTCTTCATTATCCAAGCTACTAAAGATCTACAGCATTCCCATTTTAAGTTGAAAGATTTGGGTGCTCTTAGATATTTTTTAGGATTTGAGGTTGCAAGATCTTCCAAGGGGATTAGCTTATGTCAAAGGAAATATGCTTTGGAGTTAATTGATGAGTCAAGACTGGCTGCTGCAAAACCTTCTTTGGTTCCACTTGATCCAAATCTCAAATTCACTACTGCAGCATATGATGAGCAATTTCCTGGTCTACAGGATCCTGTCTTGCCAAATCCATCAATATACCAAAAGCTCATTGGTAAGTTGCTTTATTTATGTTTGACTAGACCTGACCTTAGTTTTGCAGTAAATCTTCTCAGTCAGTTTATGCATAAGCCTAAGGAGTCTCATCTTTAGGCTGCTCTAAAGGTTGTACGGTATGTCAAACACTTTCTTGGTTTGGGTTTATTCTTTCCTGCTCATGGTTCACTTCAGCTACAGGCCTTTTGTGATTCGGATTGGGCTTCCTGAATCTATTACTGGATTCTGTATTTTTTTAGGAAGTTCCTTGTTGTCATGGAAATCAAAAAGGCAAGCTACTGTTTCTCGGTCCTTTTCTGAAGCAGAATATCGAGCTATGACCACCACTGTTTGTGAAATTATTTGGTTGACACAGCTCTTAAATGACTGCCAATTCCACTCTATTGTGATAATAAATCTACCATTCATATTGCTTCCAATCCGATATTTCATGAGCATATGAAGCATATTGATATTGACTGCCACATTGTGCGTACCAAGATAAAAGAAGGGTTGATTGTTCCTACTCATGTTTCTACTCATGAACAACCTGCGGATCTGTTTACTAAGGCTCTTTCTAGCCCTGTTCATCGACATTTACTGTCCAAGTTGGGAGTGATTGACATTCATCACCCGCCAACTTTAGGGTGGGGAAGGGGGGGGGGGGGGGTATATTGCTGCTATTAAGTTAAAGTAGTTAGTTAGTTGACTGAATTAGCTAGTTTGTTACAGTAATTAGTTAGTTAACTGGACTATAGTTAACCAATTAACTATAGTTAACTGAATGTAATAAATTGTGTACAGTACTCGATTTTTCACTTGATAGCTGAATAAGAAACTTTACTCTTCCTCTTTGAAACCTCCTCTCTGATCAAAATAGAACATAATGGAGCTAGCCTTCCCATTCTGTTCTAATTATTGAGAATTTACTTTGTATATATCAAGAACGAGAACGTCTTCATTTAGTCAATACAATTATAATGTTCTGACCTGAATTTAATTCCCCATCTGAATTCTGATCTGGGGTCAATTTATTGCGCACTGCTCTCTTTTTTTAGCCAGGCTGCTGAAATATTTGCATTCACTGAATAAATTCTACAAAAATAATTTGTTTCTTCTTATCATGAAGTAAAATGCAGGCGCCCAACTGACTTTACAGAAGGATCTCATAAAGGTTGAGTGGGATACCATAAAGATTTGAGTGATTGAACAGAAGTGTTTCACCACTTCAAATAATGCTTGTTCTTCTAAAGTTTATACATTTGACTAGAAAATATCTTATGATGAAGATGAACCCAGGTATCTGGGCCTTTCCAGAAAGGCTCTTTTAACTCAGAAGGAACAAATTTGCTAGTCTTTTTCAGGCTTGAATTTTCCTGTTACTATCTGATTCTATATAATACGCAACCAAATACACACAAAAAAACTATTTAAAGTTCAAACCTGATCTTAGAAATTAAGTTTTCATACGGGTTTATCAAGTAAGACTTAATTTTTGAGGTTGAAGTAATGTACATGTTATAAATGTGACATTTCATGTCAGAAAATATCTGTTCTAAGAAGAGACCCCATTAATTAAGTTCATACGAATTTTCTTAGTTGTCAAGATCTTTAGAGTAATATATGCAGGCGGACCGTGACATTATGGAAATGCAATTTAGGGCTGTTAAACTTGTTAGATTAGACCTCTCACCATCGATATGGTCGGTGACATGGACAATCATTTACAGACAGAAGAAACAGCCAAAGACACCATTAATTAATCAAATTTGTTGCGTGACTTCTGCTCTCTATTTTTAATATCATTCATAGTCATAGATCACCTTCAAACATTTGCCTGTCAATCACCTCTCAGTAGTTGTAGGAGCATTTACTCAATAAATTAAGAAATAAATAATATCATTTCAAACAGTAACTTTTGGAATCATTTCTTACCATTAATTAATTACGAATGAATTGAAAATAAATTCAAAACTCTCACCAGCGTACTTTATGTTAAGGAACTGTCATGAACTGAGACGTGACTTAACATGATTAAATTTCCAACTTATAGATATTAAGGCTGCTTGATTCACAATTTTGTGTTTTTGAAAAAAGTTTTTTGAAAAAAGTTAAAAAAAGTTAAATTGGACGGGTATTATAATGTAAGATTTATAAATTAATAAAATACCTCTTATGTTTGTTTTTTTACAAAATACCCCATATAATAAAACATTAAAAGTTAACAAAAACACCCCCAACCCACCCTCAAATATGGACAGTCGACCACCACCGTCGGAGGGTGGCCGGAGTAGCCGTATCGGCGCATGACTGGCTGAATCTTACCGATCGTGCGTCGATATGGCCTTTTCCGGCCAGATCCACGGCTAGATCGGGTCATTAATAGCCAGATCTGGCCGTATTTGCTATTCAACGACGGCCAACAAACGGTCGTCGTTGATGGTCATCAATGACTATTTGTTGGCCGTCGTTACTGACTGGTTACGGCCAAAGATCTGACAGTCAACGGCTAGATCTTTGGCCTTAGATCTGGCATTTTTCGACCAGATCCATAGTGAATTTGGCCGAAAAAGGCTAGATACGCCATCTTACCAGATTCCGACCATTTTTCGACAGTGATGGCTGGAATCTGGTAAATGTGGATTGTTGGGGTGTTTTTATAATTTTTTTAAAAATATTTAGGGGTATTTAATTAAATTAATAAATTTAGTGGGTTTAAAAAAAGTTGAATAATATTATGAGTTTTTGGGTATTTTACTATTTAATTTTTTTGAGAATACTAAAATAGTATTTCCAAAATACAACCAAACGAAGCCTAATACTTTATATTTCACATTTATGAAATCAGTACATACAACAAAAGAAAGGGTGGTTCCCGACACTAATAAGCTTGTGTCACAATCTCATCGTAAAAATATTTACCTTTGCCATAACTGGCATAGACAAAAACCAAGAGACGTCATTTTTTTTTATATATAAACTTAGTTGTTAATCAACGACCGGAGATATATGAAAACCAAAATAACAGTAAACACACAAACTACAAATGGGTAAAGAGAAATAAAAAATAAATTATGATTTTATTCTGATTCACCTAAATAACAGACTATGTCTAGCTGAGCTCACCTTTCTTGTTTACCATCAAATTAATTTGTCATATTGTTTGCTATCACTCATTACAAGAAAAAAAAAATATATTTATATACTATATTTAAAAGATTAAAACTTAGTATTATAAGGATTTATATTCCTAAACCCAAACTTAATATTGAATTAATAACTTAAAGAAATCTTTCAACGGCTCTTCATGAAAAAGCTTAAAACCGTCTACGGGCTGGAGACAGGACCCCCAAATGTGTCTTTGTGACTCATTAATGCTAAAATGGTCGACAACTCTAAAAAGTTAATTCATAAATTCAGAATATAAAATGTGAGTAAGAATATTGATACTATGAAAGAGATCTGTAACATGTTATATTAAACGTAAATATGTAACGTCGACATGTCTAGAATTTATGTATCTCACATTTCATATTTTACATGTTATATATATGATACGATATGTTTAACAGTTAACAGTCACTCTACATTATTTCCATGCTGTACGCATTCAGGGCATGTACTATATGAAGAACCAATTATGTTGTGAAAATGTGAATGATATTAAATATTTCTGAGCAGAGAAATTTATGTATCCATGGCGATTGTGGATTCCAGGTTGTGAGAGTGGGGTATAATATATCAACGTCAAAAGGCAGAAGAGTAAAGGAAATATTATTATTAGGTTAAAACTGATGAGCGTGAAGAGCTGAGAAAAATTTTCCTTCAAATTCATGTCCCACATTCAATATTATAGCACCAAGGTGATCGACCAACCACTTTGGTTTGAGTATTACTATTCCAATGGCATTCTCTTTTTTAACAGGCCCTAACCACTTTCTATTATTTTCTTATCTAATGATTCACAGAATTTTTTTTTCAAAGTGTCTTTTTGCTTTTGAAAACAAGTTTAAACTGAACCCTAAACCCTTTTCGATTAAAGAAAACGTTATTTTTCTAAAGTCCTCAACTAATCCCTAGGAGTCTCGGTACGTACTACCGACTAAGTAAGAGTCTCAGTGACCACCTTTATTAGTGGGTGAGGGGACTCGAACTCAAAAACTGATAGAATATCTTTTACTTATTTATTATCAGGTCATCCGATGATGGTTAAAGTCGAATAATATTGTTTTTAAGGAACAATGGATCTTCGTTATATATAAGCTTTAATAAAAAGTATATATATGATGGTTTTGATGTTGATTTAGCACAAGATAGCCATATATTCAGCAAAAAAAAAATCAACTTTAATCTCGAAAAGTAATACCAAATTCTTGAATATGAGTGTGTGTATGAACAGGAACGTACAGTAGTCTTTAATAAAATTGCAACAGGACACCTGTTAAATACTTTTGATTTTGAAAGCAAAATGTAAACCCAGAAAGTTACAAATAAATGGATAGAAACAAGTTGAAAAATCAGATAAAGTTTATGCTCCATTTGCACGCTACGCCAACTGTTCAATTCCTATCGACAAAGACTGCTTTCATTGCACCATCACAATCATTCAAACGCGTGAATTTTCAATTACAAAGTTGTGGCCAAACCCAACCAGCTAGCTTTCTCGAGAAAATTATTTCAATGAGAAAAAAAGAAAGAAAAGAAAAACACATTCCCAAAGATATGCTTTGAATGTTTGCTATATAGCTCCAACAATTTGTCTCCTCAGACAATGACTTCCGTAATCAATTTGTGACAACCAATCAAGAAAGAGTTGAACAAGTTTTTTTTATGTTTTTTTTATTTTGCATGCATAAAAACAAACACAGATTTTTCCAATTCCTTGTAAACCACAATTTAAATGCTACCTACTACATCTTTTTCTTCCATTAAAGTCACATTCTTTAATTTTATTATTAGAAAACTAATTTATATCAACGTCCTAAACCCGAAACCCTATGAATGCATCGTTACACCATAAAATTGTGGCATTCTGTATTTGTTACAACAAGACAAAATGCGCCGTTGACACTGTGTAAATGGTGATATATGGTCTAGAAGGGTTTTATTTATTTCTCTTCGAAAAAGAAACTTAATGTAAAACCTAAAATTAATGGTAGCCATGCAGAATTTACACAGTAGTAACGTTGCAAAGCTCCAGCTTTTTTCATACAGGACAAACGAAAGAGATTATGGATGTTCTGGTAAGATTGAAACAACAATAAACTGATGAAATTTTACTGTCTTGTTCAGGTTATGAAAATTTAAAATAAGAAATGTCAACCTCATCATCTTCACGTTCATATTTCTCATCATCATTCTACGGAAAAAAATTTGTCTTATCTTTTGGAAATTACAAAGAATGTATGTGTGTATATACTCTTCAAAATAATGCTGTAATTGTACGGGTAAGAAGAATTTGTAGCAGTTAAAAAAGATTGGATCATTTTCATTTTTTCTTTTCTTTTCTTCTTGTTCGTACTAACTAATTAAATCTTCTTGGATCACGAACTGGCCTGCTCACTCTGCGTGCCTGCTGATTGAAGAAGAAAGGCCGATTCATCAGCTTTTACAGCTTTAACTTTCATTGCACAATCGAGTCTTGAGAGTTACATCACATACCTTAGTTTCTAGACCATTTTTATTCGAAAGAGAAAAAGGGAAGAACCCTTTTTTCAGCTTGAATCAAATGACAAAAGTGAGAAAAAAAACTGCTCATTTACTTTGATGATATTAATATAAGAAGATGAAAACGAGATATTAATTTGATTTGATGATTCCTTCTGGCATAATCAATTCTAGGATACGAATGTACCATTCACTCAACCTTGTGTCAAAATCTTATGAGCTGGATTACGAACTCCATGAAGTCCATTATAATTAAGATTCATCCTCTTCTTAAATGTGATTTTTTTTTTTTTTATCATTATGTAAATAAAATAGAATGATACAATGAAAATTTTTATCTTGTTGTGAATATATAATATTAGTACTACTCTTATCATTAAGATGATATTTCTATGGATTACAAAGATTGTTACGAATTTCAATCTTATTACGGGCTAGAGGATAAGAAATCTAAACCAATTTCAGTCTTAATATTAGGTACTTATTAGAATGTATATGTTCAGATTTAAACATGATATTTTCCCAAACCAATGCATATTGTGGTGGACAAATTTTTTTTTTTTTCCTTTAAAAAAAAAAAAAAAAAAAAAACTTTAATTTTCCTAAAATTGATCTAATAGTCAAGAAGGTTTGCTCCCTTTATTAACTTTCTAGATTCAAACTACATTGAAACCACCTGTTATATTTGTGACTTACCTGGAACATTATGTTTATAGAGTGTTCAATAGGACATAAGGATTAGTTGAGATACACGCAAGTTGATCTAGACATACCGGTTATCAAAAAAAAAAAAAATTTGACACATAATATCATATCTTATATATTGATTAATTTTAGGGCAAGAAAAAAAATTGTTAAGGTCTTTTTAATTTATAATCGAAAATAATTTTTAAAAACTAAAGTATGATTCAAATTTTGAGTTGCATCTAAAGATTTATAATATTTGATTCAAAAATTGTCTTCGGATTGAAAATAATAGAAAGACTTTTAATCATTTTTTATTTTATTTTACATTGGTTCATAGAATTATATCCTGAAACTTCAAAAACGTTTCAACTCATTTTTATCAAACGTATTTTCATAAGATTTTTTGTATGTTTTGTTTTCAAAAGAAAAAACTATAGTTACATTCTATATCGAATAAGACCTAAAGCATTTAAAATTTAACACTAAAAAGTATATTTTTTTATACCTATTAATAGTGAACATATGCATTGCAAAAGAAAAAAGCATGTAAAATAGAAGCAGCGAAAATTTGGAAATGAGAAGGGCGGCCAATAATTCTAGTGGGCCCAAGGTCACATGGTCAGGAACCCAGAGGTTGCGCATCTAATGCCCATGACCCACCTCAGTTGACGACCCCACGTAATCAACAACCACGTGGTATCAACTGCCACATGTCCTTTCGGTACACAGGTCATACACAAGATTGTTTTTACCGTTATTCTCACTCTATATAAAGTATAAACCATGCCTTCTTTTTTTTCTTTTTATTTTTTTCTTTTTTTAACGAACTCACTGGATGTTGACTTGACCACTCAGAATGAGTTAACATCACCTCAACACAATCATCAATATTCATTAATATTTACCGCCCAATTTTCAATTTAAAAAATATTATTACATTTCAATTATTTATTTAATTGTTCCGAAGAAAATGTGAAGACTAGTTAGATAACCTGTTTAAAAAACCGTAAAATATTATGTGTCCAAAACGGACAATACCACAATATCTTTGACAATAGAGAGATTGTTACAATAACTATTAATCTTTTCAAAATTGATTTGTCCTGATAGAGATCCCACGATGAACCCAAATAATGTTATTGACTAATAAAATCCAATAAAATTTTATTTCTTAGATGTAATTATTTTTAATAACCAATAAGAAATATTAAATTGTATCTCATAATTTATATGTTTCAAGGTTATCTCTGTAGGACGAGATATTGCTGCTGGTGCTTGGACGAGATATTGCTGCTGGTGCTTGGCTGTTGAGGAAGTAACCGGCGTCAAGGAATCACAACAAGCAAGAAGGAGAAGCTAAGAACAGAAGAAAAACAAATGACGGAGACGAAGGAAAAGAGAAGAAAAAAATTTGGCGCTTAAATGAAGCGTATTAGGCAAGCCATTCGTTATTATTAATTAAAAAAAAAAAATTTTAACAAATATGGACGCCAGTCCATGTATTTTGGACGGTCGTCCTAGTAGATGGACTGGCGTCCATGTAGTTTGGACGGTCGTCCCTAGTAGATGGACGCTAGTCCATATACTAGGGACGGCCGTCCATATTTACATTATATTAAAAAAAAAAATTAATAATAAAAAAATTTTACAAACTGGGGACGACCGTCCATCATTTAGGGACGGCCGTCCCTAAAATTTGGACGGTAGTCCTGATAATTTGGACGGCCGTCCTTCTAATTTGGACGGCCGTGCCGGTCCATATAGGGAGATGACCGTCCAAATTAGCAGGACGACCGTTCATCATTTACGGACGGCCAACCCATATAGGGGGACGGCTGTCCAAATTATCAGGACGGCCGTCCATCTCTATGGACGCCCGTCCAACATATTATATGGAATGGACGCCCGTCCTGCTAATTTGGATGGCCGTCCCCCTTATGTCTGTTTTCAATCGGTCCAACGTGGCGGCTTCCACGTGTTTCGATGCAATTTTTTGGTGTAACTTTTCGGTGGGTATAGCATTTTTGGTTCCCATAATCCAGTGGGCCGTCAATGGGCATCCCGGTGAACATTCAAACAGCACGTGGCCCATGTGGAGCTGAGCAGTAGATGATGGCGGGCCCCTTCATCCAATGGTCTCAATTGAAAGTTCAGTTCCCCACCTGATCCAACGACTAATATCATCTCAATTTTAATTAATTTATTCC
Source organism: Pistacia vera (assembly GCF_008641045.1). Lineage (NCBI taxonomy): Eukaryota > Viridiplantae > Streptophyta > Magnoliopsida > Sapindales > Anacardiaceae > Pistacia > Pistacia vera. Next base: position 190,875 of record NW_022196248.1, read on the forward strand.
CTTGATTTTTTAACCCTCTCTCTTTCCCCGTATCAGTAGCTGAAACAAAAGAAAACCAAAATTTGAACTAAAACCCTAATTCGACCCGTTGCTGCTTTTTGATTTTTTTTTTTTTTTAAAATTATTCAGTTACAATCAATAATATAAAATAATAAAAAAATTCATGAAAGGAACGAAACGATTCGCTGCGTCGGACTCGGCATCGGACCCGAACGACACCGCCGTAAGTTTCTTCCTTTTTTTTTTTCTGTTGTCTATTTTCTGGATGAACTTTGAGGTGGCTTATACACAGATGAGCTTAATTTCTATTCCACTTGGCTTTATTGATGCTGGTTTAAAAAATGTTCAACTTCTATTGGTTAGCTTATTTGTGTTAATATGCGGTTTAGTTACGGTGGATTTCAGCTTATTCGAGAATTCATATAATGTAAACGCAACAAGTTTTTATTTTTAAACATATGTTTGTTTCTTTAGCTTGGTTAAACTTGAGGATTGTTGATACGAAACGGTACTGGAAAAGATAATTTTTTGATTAATTAGTTTGTTTTGGGTGCATACATTGAATTACTTCTATTTCATTTTTATTTCATTCTGATATGAAGTCTTATATTAAAATTTTCATTGATGACCCAGTTTCGGAATAAAAGAATCCTGGCAGGATCCGCATTTGATTCTCATAGGGCTGAGCCATCCCAACAGCCGTCAACAGAGACACCAGCATTGGATATGCAACGGGCTGAGTCATCCCGTCAGCACGTGAGAGCACTTAATACCCAATTTGCAAGGTCCACTTACCCTATTTCAGTAACTGCAATTTCATAATGAAGTATATGATCATCTTTCCTTCTCTTTGTCTGTTTGTACTGCTGGTGTTGGCTTGATAATGTGATCAATTTCATTGTGTATGTTGTCATATATTGTCATAATTGAAGCAGTTTATATCTTACTTATCTTAGGTAACATTTAATGTTGTTTTGGTTCTTTGAAAATTTGGGTTTACTTATCTTGTTCTTCGGCGTAGAATTTAATTGAATTTGTTCAATTGTTCCTTTTTTCCACTGTAATTGTATATTGTTGAAGTTTGTTTAATATCTAATATGTCTGTACTTACTTGGTGTGAACAGTTGGGTGCAATCTCAATTAAAGAATCACCCCGAGGAACTTTGGGAAGATGGTGTTCGAGACTACTTGACTCATGCATCAAACATTATGGTAATTTCCAGCAACTGTTAATAGACATGGAATGTTTTTGGGTGCAGTTTAATTACCATTACTCTTTTCTTCTTCTTTGTCCCCGTGATTTGCAGATTGGATTGGATTGGTTTGATTTTTTATATTTGGCTTATGTGTGAGGTATCTACTTAAAAAGTGAACTGAACAAACTATTAGTATGATAATCAAGTATACCTGTTTAGGACTTGTTTTGCTACAA